>NW_008352485.1:2674202-2678622 GCF_000622305.1 Nannospalax galili
AAAGGATTTCTATAGAAAGTTTCTCAGAAACTTTAAGTATTGTTATTAAACTTGTTAGGTATCATTCAAGTGAGTTTATAACTGGTAGTCATAATATTAGTGGAGAATTGTACCAGGGTTGGATATTTTCCGTAGGTTAAGCACCTCTTGGGTACATATATATTTCATTATATGTAAAGTTGAATGCATGGCAAAGAACTCTAGAAATAATAGATTTTAGTAGACTCAATGGGTATACACACTCATAACTGTAATGTGCATCACCTGAGATTGAGAGTCTCAGGTGTAGTAGAAATCCAAAGAGTTGCTTCTTGTACACGGAAGATGACAAAGTGGAGTATTCAACCTAGTGACTTGTTTTTGATGATACACCAAGGGAAGAGCTAAGCATTAATGTGTTAATATAGAATATTGTTCCTAGTGTAATATCTTGGAGATTGAAGCATACAGGGAGTCAGGAGTCGTTTTAGTGAATGTAACTTGATAGGATGCATCCTTGGTTGCACTGAGAGGGGAAAAGCTGCTGTCCTTTTCTCACTTCCTAACAGCATATTGGTTGTCCTTTGACTTGTTGGTCTGTCTGGCCTCTTGTCCTCAACTCCAAATGTTATTTTTTGCAAAAAAAGGTCTACTCTGATCAAGCTGGGTAACAATAAGAAACAACAGTATTAAATGTAGAATCTAAATCCTTAGAAGAAATTTAGCCATGAAAGAAGGGATAAAATAACTTGGAAGCAAGCAACAAGACAAGATTATTAGTAGATTATTAGACAGAGGACAGATTTGAGGTAGAAAGGAGAGATTAAAGTTGCAAGTAATTTAGAAGATGACAACTGAATTAGAACTATTGGGGGGTGACCAGGCCTTTATCTCCAGTGGTATGAGGAGCTGTGAGCAACTAGTACTTTATTTTGCGATGTGGAGGGAAGCTCAGTTTGAGCAGGCCTCCAGCTCAGGGTGTTCAGCACTGCTGGGCCTTCATGTAAGGTGGCAACAGGCGTTTGGTGCAAGCAGCATAAGAAAAACACCTACTTACATACAATGGCAGAAATATCAGAATTACTGCAGACTTTTCATCAGCAACCATAAAAGCCAGAAGTCAGCATGGAGTGAAATATTTCAAGCTCTGAAAGTAAATATCTTTTTAAATTGATGGAGAAGTAAGGGTATTTCAAGACAAATTAAGGCAATTTATGACCAGCCAGCATTATAGAAAATTCTTAATGGACTACTTTATAGGGAGGAAGAAGAAAGGTAGCCTCTTCCACATGAATACATGAAAGTGTACACTCCATGAAAAGAACAGATAAACTAGACCTGGGAAAGAAACACCTGTATCAAACACAGCAACTTGGCAAACTGATACAGGAGAGGGAAAAGAAATACAAATAATTGAGCAAAGTAGAACATCACCAAACAAATTCATAGGAACTAGCAAGCCTCTTTCTAGAATAATGTTAAGTGTAAACGTTCTCAACACTGAAAAAATAGAGATTAATGGATTGGATTAAAAATCAAGAACCAGGGGCTGGAGAGGTAGCTCAGCGGTTAAGAGCACTGACTGCTCTTGCAGAGGACCTGGGTTCGATTCCCAGCACCCATATGGCAGCTATGGACTGTCCTTAACTTCAGTTCCAGGATAATCTGAAGCCCTCGTCTGACCTCCACTTCATTGCACAACACAGGTGCAGTCACATACATGCAGGCAATACACTGATATACATAAAATAAAAATAATAAATAAAATGTAAAAAAAAAAAATCAAGAACCAGCTGTATGTTGTCTCAAAGAAACATGCCTAGCCAGCAGAGATGTCAGCAAATTCAACATTAAAGGATTCAAAAAAAGTTCCAAGCAAATGGAAAACATAAACAAGCAGGCATAGCTATCCTTGTATCAGACAAAACAAACTTCATACCAAAACTAATTAGAAGAGATATAAAAGGGCACTACATATTAATAAAGGGAATAATTCATCAAGAAAACATAACAATAGTAAATATTTATATACCAAATAGTGGAGCCCCAAAGTTTTTGAAACAATAAAAAGGCATATAGGTCCTGATACGATAATAATAGGGGACTTCAACCCAGCCTGAGTTTTAGATAGATTTTCCAAATTAAAAACCACTGAAGAGGTGGGTATGGTGGCACCTTTATCCCAGCACTCTGAAGAGGTAGCTGGATCTCATTGGGATTGAGGCCAGCCTGGTCTATATAGTGAGTTTCAAGTCAGCTGGGGCTATAGGGAGACCCTGTCTAAAACAACAACAAACAAACAAAAAGGTAAAGAAATCTTAGAACTAAAATGTACTATGGATCAACTTGATTTAACTGATACAGAATATTCCACTCAAAAATGTACTATGGATCAACTTGATTTAACTGATACAGAATATTCCACTCAAAAGGTAGGGAATATACATTTTCCCCCCAGCAGCACATGGAACCATTTCCAAAATCGCATGATATAAGGCAAGTCTCAATAAATCAATAAAATTGAGACCACATAGAGTAGAAATTAAGAGAAACCACAAAAGTACTTGGAGACTAAATAATACATTTTTGAATGAATAATGTGTCATTCAAGAAATTAGAGATAAATAAAAATTCTAGTGACAAGTGCTGGAGAGATGGCTCAGCAGTTAAGAGCATTGACTGCTCTTGCAGAGGACCTGGGTTCGATTCCCAGCCCCTGTATGGTGGCTAAAAACCATCCATAACTCCCCCAGTTCCGGGGGATCTGACTCCTTGTGCTGAACTTTGCAGGCATTGCATGACATGGGCTTACTTACACACATGCAGTCAATACACTTACACACATGAAATAAAAACAATAAAATTAAAAAAAAAACTCTAGTGACAAATGATAATGAGAACATAACTCATCTGGATCTCTCATCGTAGCCAAGGAAGTCCTAAGAGTATACTCTCTAGCAATAAGCGCTCACATTAAAAGTGTGAAAGAAATAAACAACTTGATGATGCACCTTCCTCAAGATTTGTGGAGGGGGCAGGAAGCAGCCAATTCAATCCCAGTAGGTGGCAAGAAATAATAAAAAATAGAGAAGAAATTAATGAAATAGACTAAAAGAACAATACATAAAATTAAGCGAAGAGTTGGTTCTTTGAAAAAGTAAACAATATCTGCAAACACTTAGCCAATCTGACAAAAGGAAAGAAGACAGAAAAAAATAGAGATCAAAGGTTATCATGACAACAGACTCCAATGAAATACAGACCTTTATTAGAGATTATTTGGAAACCTATACTCTTAAAAAGCTGGAAAACCTAGAAGAAATAGAATTTCTTTTAAATTTTATTTATTATTTTTACTTATGTGTAAGAGTGTATTGCTTGCATATAGGTAGGTAGGCAAGGTGCACCCGTGTCATGCAGTGCCCATGGAGGTCAGAAGGGGCAGTTGGAGCCCCTAGAACTAGAGTTATGGGTGGTTGTTAGCCGCCGTGTGGGTGCTGGGAATTGAACCCGGGTCCTCTTCAAGAGCAGTCAGTGCTCTTAACCACTGATTCATCTCTCCTGAACCTAAATAGAATTTCTAAATGCATATCATAATTAAAACCAGAAGATATAAATAACTTAAACCAGACCCACTGCAAGCAACAAGATAGAAGCTGTTGTTGAAAGTCTCTCTTCAAAGAAAAGCCTAAGAACAGAGTGCTTTACCTCTGAATTCCAGAAAACTCTCAAGGAGGATCTTACACCAATACTTCTTAATTTGTTATACAAAATAGTAAAAGAACACTACTGTATTTTTTTCTATGAAGCCAGAATTAATTCTGATGTCAAAACCAGGTAAAGACACAAGAAAAGAAAACTACATGCCAATTTCTTTGATGAAGATAGAAGGAAAAATTCTCAATGAAATACTTGCAAATCGAATTCAGAAACATATTTAGAAGATGATTCATTATGACCAAGTGGGCATCATCCCCAAAAGGGAAGGTTGGTTTAACATAACATAAATCAGTGGATGTAATATACCATATAAACACACTAAAGGACAGAAACCACATAATCATTTCAGTTGATGCTCGAAAAGCATTTGACAAAGTTCAGCATGACATCATGATAAAAGTTTTGAAGAGACAGAGTATAGACGGACCATACCTAAAAATAGTAAAGGCTATATACAACAAACCTGGAGTCAACATATTAAATGGAGATGCACTGAGAGCATTTGCTCTAAAATCAGGAACAAGACAAGGATGCACACTCTCCCCTCTCATTTAATACAGTGCTTGAAGTCTTAGCTATATTAATAAGACAATAGAAAGCATACAGGGGACAAAAATAGGAATGGAAGAGGTCAAACTATTCTTATTTGCAAGTGGCTTGCTTTTATACTTAAAAGACCATAGAGAACCTACTAGAAAAATCTTATATTCAATAAACACAG
>NW_008352485.1:2678702-2687214 GCF_000622305.1 Nannospalax galili
CCAGTAGCCTTCGTGTATAACAGTAGCATGCTCTTAAAGAAAGAAACTAGGGAAGCTATACCAACCAAAAACACCCCCCAAAATTTAGTACCTAGGAGTATACTTAACTAAAGAAGACAAGACTTCTATACAGAAAACTTAAGACACTGAAAAGACTTTCCATGATCCTGGATTGACAGGATCAGTATTGTGAAAATGGCTGTACTACCAAAATTAACAAAATTTAATGTAATACCTATGAAGATTCCAATGTCATATTTCATAGAACTAAAAAAAAAAAAAAATCCAAGAATTTAAGTGTAACCATAAAGGTAGTGAATAGCAAAAACAATCCTATGGAGTGAGAACACAACTAGAGCTATCATAATACCCCACCTCAAATTATACTACAGAGCTATAGTGATAAAGACAGCTTGGTACTGATAAAACAAATAGATGGACCAATGAAACAGAATAGAGGACCTGGAAATAAAAGGACAAAGTCATGCCCACCTAATTCTTGTTTTAAAAATATTTTATTTATTTTTATTCTTTTATGTGTATAAGTGTATTGCCCACATGTATGTAAGTACACTCATGACTTGTAATGCCCGTGCAGGTCAGAAGAGGACATTGGAGTTAAGAATGGTTATTAGCTACCATGTGGGTGCTGGGAATTGAACTTAGGACCTCTGCAAGAATAGTCAGTGCTCTTAACTGTGGAGCCATCTCTCCAGCCTCCTATAAATTTTCTAGTAAGACTTTAAACTTTAAAAATAAAAGAGAGAAAAGAAACCTCTTAGAGGTGGGTAGATACAAGAATAAGCCTAAATGGGAATGTTTTGCTCATATACAGAAAAGAGTCACTTGGTCTCCGAGATCAGATGAAAGAAGCACCAGATACATTGAAAACACCCAGAAGAGCAAGTGGGAACAAAGTGGCACTGATTCCATAAAGCAGGCTGAGTGATTGAGGCTTTGATGAATAGTTCTAAAATATCTGTGTTAGCAGAGTTCATCAAGAGGCAGCAAGCTAAGGATTGCTGAACGAAAGCAAGAGTACTGCTAATAGAATGAGTTTATATTATTGTATAGAGAACACATTTGGTGTGTATCATGGCAGATGGGGGAGAGAGAAGTCAGTAGAAATATGATTTAAGGAGAGTAGAAAACACAGCCATTATGTAAATATATTCCTTATATGTTCATTGTGAATACCTTGTATATTATCTCTTTCATATATAAACTAATACAGGATAAGAGAAATGTATGTTCCTTTCTCTTAGGAACTGAGAGTACATATATGGAAGTCACTCATAGTTTATAATCTCTTTTTATTTTTAGACCATTCGAAGGAAGAAGAAAGTTCAGATACCTATAAGTCGTCCTGATCCTGAACCAGTCTCTGATAATGAAGATGATAGTTATGATGAGGAAGTACATGACCCAAGAAGTGGCCGTGGTACTTTAGTTAATAGAAGGAGTGAGAAAAATTGGGCAAGGGATAGAAGTGCAAGTCGAGAAAGGAGCTTATCTCCACGGTCAGATAGGCGATCAGTGGCCTCCAGTCAGCCTGCCAAACCCACCAAAGTCACATTGGTGAAATCTCGGAAAAATGAAGGTATTCTCTACCAGCTCTTTCATTATTTCCACGCAGGAATTTTAAAGTTCATTTCAATGAAAAATTCAAGGATCATATTTTCCTGTATTTGTTTTATTCTGTCGTCCGGTTTCCCCCCCCACACCCTTTTTTTTTTTTTTTTTTTTCATATCCATGTTCTCTTGCTATAAGTCAAATCCTGGTAAGGTAGACTTTGGGAGTTGTCCATTTTTCACATCATTTTGTTGGAGCAAATTGCAATTCATAAAAACTGTATAGTGCTTGAATTTGAGGGTTGTTATGACAAGAATAGCCAAACACAAATTATACTTACCAGAAATGTCATATCATCACCAAATTGAAATTTTTTTGTTTTGTTGGGATGAATATTAGTATGACTGTGGAAGGAAATCTAGAGCTTTTAGGGGCAGGACTCCGATTGACAGGCTGCTTTGTATAAAAAAATATTTTAAATGGTTCTATTGGGGCTGTAGGAGCTCTTGCTACTCTTGCAGAGGAGCTAGTTTAGGTTCCTAGCCACTCACATGACAGCTCATAGCTGTCTTGTAACTCCAGTTCCAGGGAATCTTCTGGCATCTACAGGAACTGCATGCATGTTGTGTGCATACATAGTGTAGGCAAAACACACACGTAAAATAAATAAATCTATAAAAATGGTCCTTTGCTTCCTCCTGCTATGATTATGTGTAATCGATCATTTTGATTTAAAAGATGTTAAAATAGAATGTCATGAAAGCTTGCTTTGATCTAACCATCTCACACATCTAATTACTTTTCTCACCCATACAGTTGAGTTCTTCTCAATAAAAGTGTCTGCACATGCTGTTTTTCCTGTATTCACCACTTAAACATAACTCTCTTTTGCCTGATGCCTGTGTCTCCTAGCCTCCAAAACTGTTCATAATAAATCCAGTCTTCATTTACTTACCTTTTTAGTAGTATTCCACAGCTAACCCCCAGTTCTTCAAATGTTGTGTTTGGGCCTCTGTTATACTACATCTTTCTGAGATTCCCACTTCTTTCATATTCATCACTTTGTCCTTTAATGTGTGGAATTTTCTGTCCAAGAATCTTTTCTTCCACTTACTGTAGCAGTTTCATTTATTCCTACAGCAGTTTCATGCTGTAGGCAGTTTCATTTATTCCCATTGCCTCAGCTCACTGTTAATGATGTCAGCACTTCCTTCTCTAGCCCAAATCCATACACTCTTGTGTTCTCAGCTTAGATACATTCACTTTGCTGTCCCATGTGGATCCCTCAAACTTGGCACATCTCAAATGAAACACATTTTATTGACAAAATTTTCTTTGTTCTAATGAAGCATTTCATTGATTATATTCCTGTCTATCCAGTTTCTTAGCCAGTGAGTAAACTTCTTCAGTTTTGTGACTGTTCGCTGGATCCCTTCCAGTAAGCTCTGTAGACTCTTCTGTGGTGGTTTTTGCTTTTTCGTTTTGCTGTCTGCATTTGTATGTCAATGTCAGCTGACCTAGACCTGCCGTGTTCTTTCCTTCATACTTGAATTTGTTTTTAAGAATACCTGCAGCCTCCACACAAACACTAGTCAGGTTTAATTTTAGTGTTTCTTAGGTAAAGTTTTAGCTTTAGTATTTCTTTCCTACTCTGATCCTTCTAGACCATAACCCTGTATTTGGTTCCATCATTTGAGTGCTTTGTTGCACTTGTAATTGCCATGGTTGCATCTCTTTCTCTACTGGGTAGATAAGTTGCCAAAGTACAGGGACTATCTCATTTGCTGCTCTTATCTGTAGTGCCTGGCACATAGTTATTATGTACCCAAAGAAATACTTGTAGTAAATGAATAAACTATTATGATCTTTAAGGAATATTTTGGAGCCATCTGTGTAATGGTCATTTGTAAGCTTTTAATTTTGAATAAGGATATTCCTTTAATTTTGTATTCTTCTATGATACCGTAACCATTTTCAAAACACTTAAAGTTGTCTGTCTGTGATTACCTAATGTCACTTTAGTTTTTTACCCTGATTCTATTCTTGTTTATGTGTACTCTTTGTATATTTATCTTAAGTTAAACTGTAACTCTGATGAAACTTTTAGACTCTCACATGGCAGGTCTGTTCATTTATCTTAGATTAAAAACAATTCCATCTTGGTTGGTTATTTTATTTTGTTTCTTTTTTAATGCAGTGACACTTAAGAATTGTCCTTTCTTCACAAAACTAAGAGCATGTCTTTTCATATTGACAATAGTACTGATGGTTATTAGTCTTGTTTTTGTTTGTTTGACTTACTGAGATAGTTTCACTGTTATAGCCCAATCTAGCCTCTAATTTATAGTCCTCCCATCCCAGCCACTGAGTGCTAGGATTTGTGAGTGTGCTTTACCACATCCTGGTTTGTTTTGTTTTTAAATGCATTTTTGTAATTTCCTTTACTCTGACCACACTCACCCACAGATGAAATTACTATTTCTTGGATCCTTCGTTGGTTGTATAAAGCAGCAGGGACTGGCATTTTAACTTTGTATTCACATCTGCTTGGCTGATTGTAAATCATTATACTAACTAGTAGTAGGATATACTAATACTCTTGAATTCAACTCTTAAGTATGTCCCCTCCAGTGGGAGGCATGCGTGTATCTAGGAACCAAGGCGGGGTGGGAAACTAGTATATGATTGATTATAGTCATCAATAATATTGTCAAACTTTGCAAAGTTTTTCAAGTCTCAAACAATTCGCTTTTTAAAAAAAATTTTTTTTGGGGGGTATTTTTATTTTATGAGTGTGTTGCCTGCAAGTATGTAAGTGCACCCTTGCCATATAGTGCCTGAGGAGGACAGACGAGGGCGTTAGATCCCCTGGAACTGGAATTAACGGTTGTTAGTCATCATGCGGGGTGTTGGGATTCTAACCCAGGTCTTCTTCAAGAGCAGCCAGTGCTCTTGACCCCTGAACAATCTCTCCAGTCCTAACACTTTTAAAGAATTGTATTCCTTAAGGAAACATTATAAGAAGGTAGTATGTCATTACATAATCAAAAAGAAATAGTTTTATCTTTTAGGCTTTCTCATTTTGGATAAGATAGAGACACAGAGTATCATTTGTTTGAACCAGATATTTTCACTTTACTTTCTCTTTGACATTGCAGAAGTTTTGATGATTAAAGATAGTGCCTTATATGCAGCGTGGTCACGAATATTTTCATGTCTTTTACTATGTGTAAACTCTGCAATAGTTCTAAATCTTATAGTTTGAACTGTATGGACTTGTTTTAGGATTTTAAGCTAAAGACAAATATATTATTTCAGAATACGGTCTGCGATTGGCCAGCCATATATTTGTAAAGGAAATTTCACAAGATAGTTTGGCAGCAAGAGATGGTAATATCCAAGAAGGGGATGTTGTCTTGAAGGTACAGTTATATTCTTACATTTTAATTACCTGGAATGGAAAACAAATTTTAGAGTTAACATGTAACCTCTGCTCATGTTTGAAGCAGTTTTGCCAAAGAGAATTAATAATCAGTATTTGCCCTGCCCATTGTGAGGTATGAAGTTATCGTGAGAAAATTAATTACTGCAAATATGTATCATTACCCAGGATCATTTTGATGATTGTTCTGTGTATTACTGAAATGCTTTCTAATATGCTTATAAGCAATAGAATGTGATAGGCTTTGAGGAAGGGCTTAGGGGATAGTAATTTGATATGAGAGGAACAATGTAGTAAGATTGTTTTGGGAAGTTGGAATATTTCTGATTTAGAAAAGTGTATTGCTAATTTTTAGGTATTAAAGCAATCCAAATAATAGTGTTTATTACTATATATAACATATCAATCTGAGTTATGACTTGTATTTTCTTGTTTGCTTTTCCACCTATAGTTTCTTTTCTGTTGCAGATAAATGGTACTGTCACAGAAAATATGTCTTTGACAGATGCAAAAACATTGATAGAAAGGTCTAAAGGCAAGTTAAAAATGGTAGTTCAAAGAGATGAGCGGGCTACCTTATTGAATGTCCCTGATCTTTCAGACAGTATCCATTCTGCTAATGCCTCTGAGAGAGATGGTAAGTACAGTTGTGTTTGGCGGTCCCCAAGTGATTTATTTCTTAAGTACAAGGAAAGTCTGAAATGTTTGAGTGAAGTGACATTTTTCTACAAGCCAGATATGTTTAAAAATCTAAAATTGTGTCACCACACATACACAAATACTTTGTAGGCAGCTCACTATGGTTTGATTTGATCACTGGCCGATATTAATGCTTAATTCATTTTATATGAAATTATACTTGCTATCTCATTTCTAGTATCATTGGAATACTTCAGCCATTTCATGGGAAATGTCACCCTTTTATCTAATAGACATTTCAGAGATTCAGTCACTAGCATCAGATCATTCGGGTCGCTCACATGACAGGCCTCCCCGCCGCAGCCAGTCACGATCTCCTGACCAACGCTCAGAGCCCTCTGATCATTCCAGACACTCTCCACAGCAGCCCAGCAATGGCAGGTAATAACAGTCTTGTCTAAAGTAAAATGATTAGATTTATTCAGTACTTGTATTTGGAGATGCTTAGATATAAAATTAGAAGACAAATTTTTTTTTTCATTATTTAAAATTAGGTCTGCTAGCAGGGCATGGTGGGGCATGCCTTTAGTCCCAGCACTCAGGGGGCAGAGGCAGGTGGATCTCTGGGATTGAGGCCAGCCTGGTCTACATAGTGAGGGCCAGGCCACCTGGGGCTATCAGGAGACCCTGTCTCAAAAAAGACCAAAATGAATAAATAAAATTAGGTCTGGTTTTTTCCCTCAGTTTAAGTACTTGTCTAAATAGAAAGCAGGCAGGCCATATATTATTTGTCACTACTCAGTTCTGTCTTATAGCACAGAAGCAGCTAAAGACAGCATATAAATAAGTGGGCATTGCCATGTTCTGCTTTATTTACTAAAACCAGTGGCCTACATCTGCAGTTTGCCAACTCACTTAAAGATGATGCAATGTATTGTATACAGTTTCAGTCAACCTGTAGTTAACAATGCATATGAATATACGGAGGCACTTTTAAAAATTATTTATTTATTAATTTTTTATTTTACATGTATCCACCCATAAATAAACAGGTAAAGATGTGTGTATGTAATTCAGCTCTGAAAGGCGATATGATCATTTGCAGAAACATGGATATACCTGAGGACATTATGCCAAGTGAAATAAGCCAGGGCATAGGAAAACAAAATACTGTAGAATCTTGTCTGCAAGCAGAGAAAGTTGAACTCAAAGAATTTGAAGAAAGAAGAGGTTGGAGATGGCAGAAATGGGGAGTACAAAGTACAAAGTTTGAATTATGAATAAGTTGTAGAGACCTAATATATACTAAGATGACTATAAATTTATGTTTAAAATTTTCTAAGAGGGCAGATCTCTAGAATTCTCATCATATATTTGAGATAATGGGCTTAATTGTGGTCATTTCTTACAATGTATATATCTAAATATTCTAATGTATACCTTAAATATATATAATTTTGTCAATTATAGCACAATAAGGCTGAGAAAAGTTTAATCTCAGAGTTTAAAACTATATGTGTTAATTTGAGATTTGTCTGCATGATGACATCTGAAACCTTAGAAATAACAGAAATTGCTAAGAGGAACCGTATGATAAGGGGGCTAAGAACTGGACTACAGGAAACATTACTTTAGGAGGGGGGTACGGGCAAGAGAGAATTAAGTTAGAGAAGAGTACCTGGCTGAGAGAGCTTTTGAAGAGTTTATTAAAAATAGTAATTCTTGGGCTGAGGATGTTTACTTGGTAGAGTGTTTGCCTATCATGCATAAAGCCCTGGATTCAATTCCCCAGCACCACACAAAGCTAGACATAGATGTACATGCCTGTAATCCAAGCACTTGGGAGGATCACCTCAGGGTCAACCTCAGTTATATAGTAAGTTTGAGGCCAGCCCAGGATTCATGGGACCCCAGGATTCATGGGACCCCCCAAGAAAAGAAGAAATAGCTGCTTGTTAAAACTGGATATTTATAAAAAGATACTTAGCTTTTTCACTTAAGTAAAAACTAGGAAGAGAAAGGGTGTAGCAGTTGTCTTCATTGCTGTTACTATGCCCTATATTACTGTATCTGGGGTTTTAGGTATTTATGAATTCGATCTTTTGTAAATTTCAAGTTTTAGATTTATTAATTACATGAATCTTTGTTTTATTTTAAGGTTTATAAAGAATTATGGTATATCAAATGCGAAATTGATTAATTATCTTATAACTGTTTTTACCTGCTAAAAGTTACTAATTCTAAAAGGTCCTCTATTACCATGAAGGGAATTCTGCCACATCACATGCATGGTCATATAACTAACTCCTTTGATATATGATTCATGGGAAAAGCTACAATTTTAGCACATTTGTTATAAATACAAAAAAAAAGTGCCAGTATCCAACAGTTTGGGCATGATTTTTCCTTTAAGAAAGAGTATTGATTTTTTTTAAATCTCAAAATTTGAGCCACTTATTTTGATTGTAAACAAATTCTGAATCTTAGGAAAACTTCTTTTTAAGTGTGTCTTTTGTTTGTTGTTTTTACCAAAGTAATAGGTATCACTTGGTCTGTTACTTTCCTTTCATCTTCCACATCCCTAATAGTTCTCTCTTGCTTACATCTTTTTAAAATACTAAATTCCACTTGGAACTGAAAATATGAAATACTTGTCAGTCTGCCTACCTCCAGTTCCATCATTTTCCTGTAGATGACATTATTTTATTCTAACACTTTTTAAAATGATGTTCTCAAGTTTTTTGGATTCTTTTTATGTGTATTAATGTTTACATGCATGTATGTATATACACCACATACATGCCTGGTAATGATTTTGTGTGTGTGTGTGTGTGTGTGTGTGTGTGTGTGTGTGTGTG
>NW_008352485.1:2687244-2766517 GCF_000622305.1 Nannospalax galili
ATATGTTTGTGTATGTTGTTGTGTGTGTTTGTGTGTGTGTGTGTGTGTGTGTGTGTGTGTGTGTGTGTGTCATTTTCTTTATCCACATGTTGATGGTGACCTTGGCTGATTCTTTAACTTGGCTATTATGAATAGTGCTATGGTGAGCAAGTGTCTACAGGTATGAGAAGGTTGACTTTGATTCTTTGGGTATATATATCCAGAAGTGACATAACTAGATCATATGGAAGTTTTGTTTGTAATTTCTCAAGGAATCTCGGTGCTGATTCTGTAGTGGCCAGGTCATTTTGCATTTCCACCATCTGTATAATCTTTCAGGTATGTTCAACCTGCAGCCCAACAGAAAATTTTCAGCTTACTTAAAACATTATCAGGGAGAGGGTAACTATTTCACGTTTTGAGGTGACATTGTCATGTTGCATGCAATGTCAAAAGGTTGCACATCTGGAATAGTTCTTTTTACCCCCGAATCTTCTCCAACATGGGTTATTTTCTTGATGGTGGCCATTCTGCCTGGGGTGAAAAGGAATCTTAATATAGTTTTGATTTGCAAGAAAGTTCTTTCTGTTCTTTTTTTTTTTTTTTAATTAAAACTTTCTAAGGACTTGGCATCTGTAGCCTCAGTTTGAAAGTTGAACAAGTTTTTGTTTTTTGTTGTTGTTTTTTTTTTTAAAATAATTATATTGTGGTATTTTGCTCCTTTTAGGAACCTTAAGATGCTACACATGCTACACATAACACCTGTTACTCAGAAGTGTGTGTGTGTGTGTGTGTGTGTGTGTGTGTGTGTGTGTGTGTGGTGTTTTTGAAACAGGATTTCCCTGAAGCCCCAGCTGGCCTGGAACTCACTATGTACACCAGGGCTGGCCTTGAACTCACAGAGATCTGCCTGCCTCTGCCTTCCAAGTGCTGGAACTACAGGCATGTACCACCGTGCCTGGCTTAAGAAATTTTTAATAATATAACATCATAGTTCCTCTGCATTGGAGGCAGAGAATACTCTTCTTAAGTTCTTGGCATCTTCCTCTTCTGTCAACTGCCAGCTACCAATTACAAACTAATGATTGTACATTATAGCACATAAACAGAAGATAGTACTTCAACTGCAGAATATGAGTTTCAAATTCTGTTCCAGTGTATGTGGTGAGAATTTAATTCCCGAAAATTCAGTACCTGTCTGCAGGTAAGATGTAAAGTAGTTCTAACTTCTGAAAGATTTTTGTCTCCCACCCTCAAATCATTACTCTTAAACTCTAACCATGGAGTTTTAGAAATAATTAGGATTCATTTTAGAGTTTATGAAAGTTTGGATATATGTAAAATGTTCATAACAAATTCGTGGACTCTCTTTATAATGTTTTATTCTTTTGCTTAGTTTTGTTTGCATAAATATCTTTGTGTTATAGATGTTATTTAAATTTTGTTTTTTAAACAGATTATATAAAACTGACTTGATCTCTATGAGAAAAGTTTTTCATTTGGTGTTTAACAATGTCTGTGCTGGTGATTTTTTTTTTATGTTTTTAGTATATGTACTCATCTGCTGACAATAACATCCTCGTCTTTTGTAGAAGTGACTGAACATGGTGGTTTCTTTGAATTTCAGATCCAGCCTTTGCGTATCCTATTCTCAGGATCCCCTGCTAGCACTAAAATAGGCAGTGCATACATTAATTATATTATGATAGTAGTATCAATAGTATGAGTTAATTTCTTTTTAAAAAACTGTTGGTGGGGAGGGAGAGAGAGAGAGAGTGAGAAAATGCCATGGTGCATATGTGGAGGTCAGAGGAAGACTTTTTGAGTCCATTCTCTCCATTTTTATGTGCATTCTGGGAGTTGAACTTAGGTTGTCAGGCTTGTATGGAAAGTACTTTTTTATATGCTGAGCATTTTTCCTGGCCTGTATGAGTTAATTTCTAAATGTGCTTTAACCTTTGCTTATATTTGACCACTTATGTTTTATTTTTTATTGAACTTTTATACCTTTCATACAATAGTTCTTAATCAAATTTAGACTCCCTCCCTCATCCTTGCCCCCTCAAACCCACACTGGACCTCATATATTCTACCGTACAGGTTAAGCCCTATCCCGTCAAGCATTTGTACTCAGGTGTCCTTCAGTGAAAATTCATCCACTGGAGTCTAGTCAGTCTATTAGGAGGTCATAAGTAAGGCATACTCTCCCTCACCAGTAGTTCTCAGTCTAGGGCCAGCCTGCCACCCATTTCTCTCCTCCCTTCTGGTCCCTTGGTTAATTGAGTTGGCATGGTTCCTGTGCTTGATGCCCCCATTGCCACAAGTTCACATGTGCAAGCTTCCAGTGGCCTGAAAGCCTCTGCTTCCCTGTGTTTATTAACCAGCCTTGGCGCTTATAATCTTTCTGGCCCCTCTTCTATGGTCTCTGAACCGTGGGTGGGTGAAGTTTAATATAGGAGTCCTATCTAGGGACACACACTATGAAGTCTCTTATTCTTTAAAATTTGGTTAGTTGTGGCCTTCTGTGTGCATCGTACTCTGTTGTATAAGAAAGTTTCACTGGTGAGAGTTGAGAGATGCATTTGTTTGCTCTCTGCCTCTCATTCTGCTGTGTTCCATGAGCCTTAGGTGTAGAAGGTCAACTGTAGATATGTTGCCTAGGACTGGGCATCTCTCATGTATATTCTCTCTGTGTGACCAGTTTTGGAATTCTGCAGTAGCATCCATCTGTTGCAAAAAGAAGCTTCTTTGATGAGTGCTATATAGTACACTTGTCTGTAAATATAAAGATCTGTATTTAGCCTATGGTAAGAAATTTCATTTGTCTGTAGAGATATGACAGAGATGGGGTTTTCTCTAGGATTTATGTCCTCTCCAGCCATCTATATTTGACTGAGTTTGCAGTGCCACCCCTGAGTTCACTCCCATTGAGAGGACTTTAAGTCCAATTAGATAGCTGTTGATTACTCCCCAGATAACAGTGCTACTACTGCACCAACAGAGGTAGTTTGCTGTGCTGGTCGGTAGGCTTATTAGTCTTTAGGTTGGACCATTGATTGATTTTTTTTTTCCCCTGAGCAATTTGCATATTATCATCTAGTATTATGAGAGCTAAATTTCAGGTAAACGACTTCTAGGTTAGTTCCTGCTCCATTGCTCCAAGTTCTGTATCCAAAGTATGTACTGTCTTCAGCAGTAGGATCTTCTAGTTCTGGGAGATAACCAAGAGCTTTGTCAATAACCTGTGCTATTTTAGGAGTCTCCTGGACTACTCTAATCAACCACTCAAAGGGAGGTCTCTTCTACTTGGCACGCTGTTCCTTGCCAAATAGCCCCCAGGTATACATATGCACTAATGTTTAGACACTGTATGTCCATTTCTCAGAGGGTTTTGGAGGCATCATATTTCCTTCTGGATTCCCCTTGTCCCTCCCCAGTCCCAGCACCCCCATTATACCCACCCTCCCTCCAGTAACACCTGCTTCCCATTATCTCCCCTCTCCTGAGTTCCCTCTCCATCCCACACACCTTGGCCCCTTGAATGTCCCTCCTTCCTCCCCTCCCAGTCAAACACTCCCACTTTTCTCCACTATGCCCCTAGTAATATGTGTTCCCTGCTGTCCCCCTCTGTTGGGGTTCTTTCTTACCTCTGTGTATCCTTTCCATTTTCCTGGCTCCTGGTGTTACACCACGATATATACTCACATACTTGTGCTACATGGCTTGCTTGCTTTTCTGCATTTGTATTACTGCTCTTCATAGTGGTAGCACAAGTTTGCATTCCCACCAGCAGTGAATTAGCATCCCCCTTTCTCTACATCCTCATCAGCATTTGGTGTCTTTCATGCTCTTGATCTTGGCCAGTCTGACTGGGGTAAGATGAAGTCTTAAAGTGGTTTTTATCTGGATTTCTCTAATTACTAAGGATGTTGAACACTTTTTAAGGTGTTTCTTAGCCATTTTTATTTGTTCGTTTAAGAACTGTCCAGGCCCATCTTTTTATTGGGTCCTTTATTTTCTTGTTTCCTTGTTTTTTTTAGTTCTTTGTATAGTCTATATTAATCCTCAGTCGAATGTGTAACTGGTAAAGATTTTTTTTCCCACTCAGTGGGTTTCTTCTTTCCTTCCTTGGTTGTTTCTTTTGCTATACAGAAACTTTATAACTTAATGAGGTCCCACTTACTAATTGTTGACCTTAATGCCCAAACAGCTGATACCTGATTTAGAAATTCCTTTTCTATGCCTATTTCTTGGAGGGTAATGTCTATGTTTTCTTCTAGCAGTTTCCAAGTTTCAGATTTCATATTGAGGTCTTTGATCCATTCAGAGTTGACTTTTGTGCAGGCTGAAAGATGAGGGTCCAATTTCATTTTTCTGCAGGAGGAGATCCAAGTTTTGCCAGCACCATTTGTTGAAGATACTGTCTTCCCTCCATTATGTATTCTTGGCATCTTTGTCAAATATCCGGTGGCTGAAATTGCGTGTACACATGTTTGGGTCTTCTATTGTGTCCCATTGATGTAGGTATCTATTTTTGTGCCAGTACTATGCTGTTTTTATGGCTATAGCTCTGTAATATAATCAGAGATCTGGTATGGTGAGCCCCCCCCCCCCAGTGGTGTTCTTTTTGCCCGATTGCTTTGACTATCTGAAGTCTTGTGATTCCATGTGAATTTTAGAATGATTTTTTTTTTCTAGTTATGTGAAGAATGTTGTAGGTATTTTGATTGGCATTATATTGAATCTATAGATTGCTTTTGGTAAGATGGTTATTTTTGCAATATTGATTTTACCAATCCATGAGCAGCTTTTCCATCTCCTAGTGTCTTCATCTATCTCTTTCTTTAAAGATTTGAAATTTTCATTGTAGAGATCTTTACTGCTAATGCCTTTGGTTAGGTTTAATCCTAAATATTTTATTAGGTTATTGTGAATGGGAGGGTTTCCTTGAATGCCTTTTCTGATTACATTTTATTGGTAGATAGAAAGGCTGCTGATTTTTGTAAGTTGATTTTGTTGCCTGCTACTTAAAGTATCAATCATTTCTAACAGTTTTTTTGGTGGAAATTTTTTGGGAACTCTTATGTATAGTATATCATCTGCCAGTAGAGATAATTTGACCTCTTCTTTTCCAAGTAGTACTCTTTGACAGCCCTACTGGGTTCCTGATTTTAATGGGAATGTTTAATGGGAATTTTAATGGGAATGTTTCCAGTTTTTCTCCATTTAGAATGATGTTGGCTATGGGTTTGTATGTAGCTTTAATTATGTTGAGATATGGTCCATCCAGATCAATTCCTTCTAGGACTTTTAATATGAATACATGTGCATTTTGTCAAAGACCTTTTCTGCATCTATTGAAATGACCATGTGGGTTTTGTCTATAAGTCCATTTATATGTTTTATTATTTATTACTTTATGTTTTATTGATGTATTTTGAACCATCCTTGCATCTCTGAAATGAATCCAACTTGATTGTGGTTTTTGGTGTGTCTCCATATGGTGTTTGCAAGTATTTTGTTGAATATCTTTGCATCTATGTTCATTAAAGATAAAGGCCTATAGTTTTCTTTTTTGTTGTTGTATCTTATCTGGGTTTTGGTATTAAAGTGATACTGGATTCATAGAAGTTTGAGAGGTCTTCCTCTTTCTATCTTTTTGGATAATTTAAGCAGTATTGGTTGTAGATCTTCTTTGAAGGTCTGGGCTTTTTATTTAGTCAGGAGGTTTTATATTACTGTTTCAGTTTCCTTATTTGTTATGGGTCTGTTTAGGCTGTTGATCTCTTCTTGGTTTAATTTCGACAGTGTTATATTGAGAAATTCATCCATTTCTTTTAGATTTTCGACTTCAATGGAATGTAGATTTTTAAAGTATTCCTTTACAATGTTCAGGATATTTTGGTGTATGTTTTGATGTTTCCCCTTTCATTTCTGATTTTGTGGATCTGGATTTGCTTTCTTTCTTTTGGTTAACTGGTTTAAGAGTCTGTCTGTCTGTCTTGTTTAACCTTTCAAAGAACCAGCTCTTATATTCATTGATTATTATTATTATTCGTATTGTTTTCTTTGTTTCTATTTCATTATTTTCTGCTCTGATTTTTGTTATTTCTTCTAGTCTGCTAGGTTTTGGGTTGGTTTGTTTTTGCCTTTCCAGAGTCTTGAGTTGTACCGTTAAGTCATTTACATGTACTCTTTCTGTTCTTTTTTGTTGTTGTTTTGTTTTGTTCGAATTGTTTTTGTTTTGTTTTGTTTTTTTTTAATGTAGGCACTAAGAGCTATAAACTTCCCTCTTAGGACCGCCTTTAAAGTGTCCCAGATGTTTTGTTGTTTTGTATTCTCATTTTCATTTTGTTCCATGAATGCTTTTATTTCTTTCTTAATTTCTTCTTTGACCCATTCATCATTCAGGAGTGTGTTGTTTAATCTCCATGAGTTTGTGTATTTGCTAGAGCTTTTTTTGCTTTTGATTATAAGTTTTATTGCACTGTGGTCTGATAGAATGCATGGAATTATTTCAGTTTTTTTTTGCATTTGTTGAGATTTGTTTTATGTCCCAGAAGGCAGTCAATTTTAGAAAAACTTGCATGGCCTGCTGAGTAGAAAGTGTATTCCTTGATGCTTGGGTGGAATAGTCTGTGTAGATGGCTATTAGGTCTGTTCATGTCAGATGTCATTTAATTTAGATGTCTCTCTGTTTATTCTTTGTCCAGTTTATTGAAGATAGTGGGGTGCTGTCTATTAAAGGTAGTGGGGTATTGACGTCACCTACTATTACTGAGTTGGGGTTAATTTCTGTTTTATAGTCCTGGTGTACTGATTTCATGAAATTGGATGCTCCAGAGTTTGGTGCATATATGTTCATGATTGTAATATCTTCTTGGTCAATTGTTCCTTTGATTAGAATGAAGTGACCCTCTATCTGTTCTGATTAGTTTTAATTTGAAGTCTATTTTGTCAGATATTAGAATTGCAACACCTGCTTGTTTCTTAGGACCATTTGCTTTTTTTTCCCATCCTTGAAGATGGGATGAGTTTATTGACAATGACAAAAAGATGGATTTTCTTTCTTGATCCATTCTGCTGGCCTGTGTCTTTTGACAGGGGGGTTGAGGCCATTGATATTTAGAGTTACTGAAAGGTTGGATACTGTCATTTTAATTTCTTTGTGTTTGTGGCCCTATTTTGTGTTTCCATAATTAAACCTTTCTTAGTTTTCTTTCTGTAGTCTATTGGGTATACTCACTACTTTTTATTTGGTTCTTCTTGTCCTGTAAATTTTTCTGTTCCCCTTTGACCATGATAGAAAATTTTGCTGGATAAAGTATTTGGGGTTGTTATCCATGGTCATTTAGAACTGAGACTACTTTGGTCCAGGCTCCCCTGGCTTTCATAGTTTGCCTTGAAAAGTCAGCTGCAATTCTAATGGGTTTTCCTTTATACTTTGCTTGTTGTTTTTCTCTAGCAGCTTTCAGTTTCCTCTCTTTGTTCTGTACATTTAATGTTTTTACTGTGATATGCTTTGGGGAATTTCTGTTCTGGTCATGTCTAATTGATGTTCTGTGTGCTTCTTGAATCTCTATAGGTAAGTCTTTCCTTAATTTAGGGAAGTTTTCTTCTCTAATCCTGGTAAATATCGTTCAGTGCTGTTGGCCTGAGATTCTTCTTCCTGTATGCCTATAATTGATAGATTTTGTCTTTTCATGTTGTCCCACTGTTTCTCCTAATTTCGCCCCTGTGTTTTTTAAAATTTTATAGCCTTTCCTTAAGGAGTTTAGATCGACTTTATCATTCAGTCTTGATATTCCGTTTTCCATTTCATTCATTCTACTTGTGAGACTTTCTGCTGTTGTTTCCTATTGGCTTATTGAGTTTTTCAATCCTGTGTTCATTTCTGATTGGGTTTTCTTCACTATTTCTTGTCTCTTTTGTGAATTAACTTTTCAAGTCATGGATTATTTTTGATATTTCGTTAAGCTGCATATTTGTATATTCTTGGACTTCCATTACAAGCTTATGCCTTTCCTCTCTGAGTTGTTTATGTTTTCTTTAAGTTCTTTGATCATATTTATGCTTGTTCTTTTAAATTTGTAGTCCTGGGGTTCCTCAGTGTGGTTATTGTAGTGCACTTCTTCAGGACTAGTGGGTTTTACTGGGGACATTCTCTTGGTTTATTTGTGTTTTTATGCTGCCATTTGGGCATATGGATGTTCTTTATTGGTTGTGTGTCCAATAGGAACTACTCTGCTTTTAATTTTGTTTTCTGTTTATATTTATGTAGCTTGGTTGCTTTTTGTTCAGGTATGGAAAATAAATTGGTATATGGTTCAGGTTCTTGCAGGGTAGTGGGCTGGTAGTTGGTGGGACAGGGTAGTAAGTAGGCTGGTCAGTTTAGGAGGGCTGGTCTGTGCCAGACAAATCAGGAACCAGTGGAGTCTATGCTAGGGATTCTTTAGCTAGTGTGGGTTAGAACATTAGTCCAGAGATCTGAGGCAGAGGAATTGGAACCTATCTGAGTCCAAGCCTGGCAGGGGACAGGGTGAGGGTAGGCAAGAAGAATGGAATAGAGATGTGGTGGGCAGGATCTGCCTTACCAGAGTCCTAGGTGGGTAGGTCTGTCCAGCAGATCAGGAGTCGGGGAAGATGGGGATGGGAGGAACACCTGCGGAAGGATTTAGCAATCTTATGCTAGGGTGTTTAGCTAGTCTGGGTTAGGAAGCCAGTCCAGAGATCTGAGGCGGAGGAATTGGAGTCCGCCTGGGTCTAAGACTGGCAGGGGACCTATTTAACCATTTCTGAGATCTCCTAATTTCGTAGAGAAGTTGAGGGTGTGATAAAGTCCTGGATTACATAGGATGAGGCATTGGTGTCAAGACTTAACTCTTGGCTTTTTGACTCAATTATTTTACTGCTGTAGCGAAAGGAAGAAAGTTAATTGCTACTTAATCTTCAGGTAACAAAAATGTAGCAGGTTCCATTGTTGATATGTTCTTAGATTTCTCTATGATATTATTCTCTTAGAACATATAGAGAAAATTCTGAGAACACACAAGCTTGCTTTTCATTATAGTCCAATAATTACCCCTACTGTTGCTTAGAATGGATTGGTACACTATATAGCCCATGAAGCAAATCCAGTCCTGACCTGATTTTACAAATTGAGTTTTATTGGAAACCATTCCTGTTAATTGTGTAATTGGGAAGTCGTAACAGAAAAAATGGAACCAAGGGAGACAAGTTAATATATTTGGGATCAAAGCTTCATAGCTCCTGCAGTCCACATATATTGTCACAGTTTTTCAGGAGTTGTAGTTTTTAAAATGGCCCAGGTGTTTTTGCTGTTGCTTTACTGTGGTTGTAGTAGTCTTTAAAAGATTTTTTTTCGTTAGGTTGAGGAAATAGTGCAGTGAGTAAAGTAGTTGCTGTGCAAGTGTGAGGATCTAAGAACCCACATAAAGCTGGGCTTAGAGCCTGTCTGTAATCCTTGTGCTCCTTTAACAAGATGAGAGATGGTGACAGTCCCTGAGGCTCACACACCAGCTAGTCAGGTGGACATACTGACAAAACAACAACAAAAGAACCCTGTCTCAAACAAGATAGAAGGTGAGGGACACCTGAGGCTGTCTTCTGTCCTCCATATTTGCATACCCTCAGACATAAACACACACATCATATACACAGTAAAAAATAGGAATTTTATTAGTATCTGTTCATTGTACAAAGTGATGGGTTTTATGTCATTGTTATTTAAGTGACTCATGTAGTTCGACCATATTCATCCCCCATTACCCTCTCCTGTCACCCTTCTTCCTCCTACTTGTCCTTTTCCTGTTTCCAGATACTTTCCCTTCTACTTTGATGTCATATACATTATTAGTCAGTCTAGGTTCCAAATATAAGAGAAAGCATAGGATATTTTTATGAGTTTGACTTGATGTAGTAGTGATTGCCAGTTTTATCCATTTGCCTGCAAATGACAGTTTCATTCTTTATATGACTGAAGTTCTGCTATATTTTGGAAATTTTTTTTGACACTTTTGATCACCTTTCAAAAATTATTTTCTTTTAGAACGTTATTACAGAGCTATAAATAAGTATTCTTTAATTGTATTAGAATTTTCGGTCAGGTATTGCTTGTTTTTCATGGATCTTAGCTTTGCCAGTAGGATAAAAGTGATTATCGAGACATCCTAAGAAGTCATTTGAACATTTTCTATTATTTGGTATGTGGAGAGGTTAATTACTGATTTTTTTGTTGTTGTTGTTTTAGTCCGTTTTCTAAAAAAGTTTCATACTTCCAGTTTTGATTAATGCCTGTTTCTAGACAAAAATTGCGTATTGTTGGTACTTGATATAAATATTGCCACTTTTTAGACAATTTAAAGTTCTTTACCTTTGTCTCTGACTCTGCCTCTATCTCAGTATCCCACATTCCACTTCCTCTGAAGTATAGAAAAGTTCAGGTAGACAGATATGATTTATAAGTATCTCAATGAAGTTAATAACTGATGGCTTCTTCCCATTGCTTTTTACAACTTGACTAATATTTTTTTTGAGTGGAGCATGGAGCACCATTTATTGGTATTATGTGTGTTGTAAGTGACTGATTATAAATGTCCTGAACAGACTAAGCAAGGTCTTTGTTACTCAAGCAGATAAGTTTAAAATATGAAAAATAATGTTTACTGTTACGTATTATAAGGAATATTAAAGTGATGTGAGATGATGAGGGAGGAAAAGTATTAGATAGCATGCTTAGGGAAAAAGACTTAAGTCATATCAACTTGAAACAGGTAAGTGAAAACCAGCAGGATGAAGATCCTTCCAGAATAAGAAGTAACATGTGCTGTTCCTGAAATGGAAACAGTTGACCTGTTGGAAGAACAGCAAAGTGTGCCAGCCACTTGGCTAGATTTCAAGAGCCTAGGTGACAGAGATTTGGCATTCCAATGTGTTTCTGTGTTTAGGAAAAATTGGTTAATGATAGTGTGAAAATGTTAAAACAAAAATAATTTATTAAAGCACTCCCAAAATGCTTCTTTTGCTAAGGTGTTTTGAAAAATTATTAACATAAAACAGTACTAAGTACTCTTTTGTTAAGATATTTAGCATTTTACAATGAGTGGATATTGATGACCTATCCTGAATTTGGTTACACCAGCTGTTATTTTCTCAGAAATTTTAGATCACTGAATTGTAGTTCCAACATGGATATGCTTTGTGAGTGGCAAGCTGATTGGAAGACCATAATTGATCATTTCTCTAGCTACTGAAAATCAACATATAATAATGGTGTGTTCAGGGTTTACAGATGTGTTTTAACTCTAAGAGATTCTATCTCTGATAACAAAAACGTTATTCCTGGGGCTGGAGAGATGGCTCAGTGGTTAAGAGCTCTGAGTGCTCTTGCAGAAGACCTGTGTTAGAATCCCAGTACCTACATGGCAGCTAAAAACCATCCTTAACTCCAGTTCCAGGGGTTCTGATGCCCTCTTCTGGTTTCTGTGGGCATTGCAAGACACGGGTGCACCTATATACATGTAGGAACTACACAAATACACATAAAAAATCATTCCTGGGGCTAGAAAGATGGCTCAGTGCTTAAGAACACTGGTCATTCTTGCAGAAGACCTGGGTTCGAATCCCAGCACCCACATGACAACAACTGTCCGTAACTCCAGTTCCAGGGGATTCAACGGCCTCTTTTTTCCTCCGCAGGCATTGCACGACATGGGTGCACTTACCTTCAGGCAATATACTCATAGACATAAAATAAAAATAATAAATTTTCTTAAAAATCATTCCTTATAGGCATCATTTTTTTTGAGAATTGTTTTGTTCACCAAGCCCTTTATAAAAGGGCTTTATAAAAGACCACATATTAAATTTAAAAGCAGACAGCTCCCATATTTATATATGTAAAATTAGTAACTATAAGAAAACTTTATTTTCAGATTTAAGAAATGTAGAACAATCCTGTTGCTCTTATGAGAAACTTAAGATTTTTGTGCTGTTGTTCTCTAGCTATAAATGTACCAAACATAGCACACTGCTTTGCTCTACATATTAACGAGAATACAGATTAGACCACTAGCAAAGGCCTAAGGACATTAAATGAGAAACAGGTTCCCAAAGAAACTGTGCTGTTTCTTATTAAAATTGTCTGTTTCAGTCCGGCAAAATGACTCATGCGTAAAGGTTCTTGCCCCACCAAGCCTGACAACCTGGGTTAGATCCCTGGTATCCACGTGGTAGAAAGAGAAAAACAGCTCCTGCAAGTTGTCCTCAAACCTCTACACACATGTTGTGGCATGTCCTCCATTCTAGACATAAGTAGACCTGTTTCCACAAAAATTTTAGTTTTAGAATAGCAAGGTCCCCCCCCCCTTTGAATTTGGGTGGACTAGTCAAGATAAATGAGCTTTTAAACAAAAATCTCTGGGACTACGGAGATGGCTCAATTGGTAAAGGGCTTGCTGCACAAACATGGGGACCTGAGTTTGGATCCCAAGAACCCATGTAAAAAGCATGGTACGTACACTGTAATCCCAGCACTGAGAAGACAGAGACAGATACCTGGGGCTCACTGGCCAGCATAGCCAAAGTGCTGAGCTCCAGATTCAGTGAGAGACTCTCCCTCAGGAAATAAGGTAGAATGAACAAGGAAGACATTCGATGTCAACCTTTGGTCTCCACGTATGCACATGTACACACACACAGAACACATACATCACTAGAAGCTGTGTAAAAAGTAGTAATTGCCATATAAATGTATATAAATTATTTCCTGAAAGCCGTTTCTTTCAGAATGAGTTATAGATATTCAGTTTTTTATTTTTTGTTTTAAACATACGCATGCAGCCAGACCGGGTATTGTAGCTACTTGAAAGACTGCAAAAGGATGGATTACAAGTTCAAGAGCTGCCTGTACTATAGAGTGAGTTTAAGGGCAGTCTGGATAACTTAGTGATAACCAAACCTTAGTATGAACGTGTTAAAGATGTGTTTGAGTTCTAGAAGTATGAAGAAAATCTTCATTAATGAGCAGCCTTGTGTATCAACAGTTAGGATGTGATCAAGAGAGTGAAAGCAAGGTTATAGGAACAGTTTAATATAAAACTAAATATAAGAAGATCAGAGTCATGAAGGATTAATAAATAAAGAGAAGTCTAAATATAAGACAAAAACCCAGTACGGAACTGTGGAAATGAACAGCAAGCCCTAATCTTAGTCGAAGAATTATTGGCAGCTGATCACTGCTGGGTGAGAAAGAGCTGAACTTCTTGAAGGGAGAGACACTAAATAGACTGACTAACCCCTGGTAGATGAACTTGCACTGAGGAATGTCTCAGAACACTAACTTTCATAGTAAGTCTTAATACAAATGACAGAATGTATGAACTCCAGGGGGGTAGGGGTGGGGCATATAGGAGGATTCCAAAGGGGAAAAGGGAAGAGGGTATAAAGATGATTTTATGTATGAAATACACAAAAGTTGAATTTAAAAAATTTAAAGGCTAAATATAAGAAGATCAGAGTTATGAAGGATTAGCTAATAAGTAAAGAGAAGTCTAAATATAAAAACTACAGATAGGAGGCTGGAGAGATGGCTCAGCAGTTAAGAGTACTGGCTGGTTGCATAGGATCTGGGTTCAGTTTTCAGGACCCACATGGTGGCTAACAGCTGTCCACAATCAGCTCCAAGGGATCCAATGCTGTTTTTGACCTCCATAGTCATTGCACACATGTGGTACACCTACATACATGCAGGGAAACACTCATACACATAAAGTATTACAGATAGGCAAGACTGTTCCTGGTTGTGTGGTCACCCCAGCCCCTTCTGCCCACCTCTCTGCCCCATCCAGTTTTGGGATGGAGTGTCAACAGAAGAGGCAGCTCCTCCCATCCTCAGGGCTGAAATGTAGCTTTCTTTAAAAGGTCACAACCTTGGTTCACAGAATGGCAGAGAATTTATGGTGGGTTGTCAGGTAAACTTGCAGGATATTTGCTCTCTAGATTGTTTGGGAAAGACATTTGTGGGGAGGTATCTCGCTTGGAGACATTGCACTTCGTAGCCATTTGAGAGTGACTTGGGTAAGCTGCTGGCCATCAAGTCCTCATGCTCACTGTGTACTTCAGGAGCATGCCAAAGGCATGCTAGGATGCTAGGGTCTCTTCAGGCTGCTCTGCTTTCTGCTCTCTGCCTCCAGTAACTGATTGATTTAGTTGTTTTAGCACTTGGAGTTTTCACTTAATGTTATTTTTTGCTAACCCAATTGATCTGTGTGTTAATTTGCTACATTGTTTACCTATTTGATAGGTCAAGAAGGCTTTTATTTTCGGTGCGTTCATTAATTGTGAACTGTAAAATTTTCTTTGGAGACCCTTTTCCATGCCATCTTTAACAACATGTCTTTCTTTTTTTCTTTTGAGTTTTTTTCCTTTTTTTAAGTTTTGCCTGCATGCATATAAGTACACCTGTGTCATGTGCTGCCCACAGAGGTCAGAAGAGGGTGTTTGATCCCCTAGAACTGAAGTTACAGACAGTTGTTAGCTGCCTTGTGGGTGCTGGGAACCAAACCCAAGGCCTCTGCAAGAGTAGCCAGTGCTGTGCTCTTAAGCACCGAGCCATCTCTTCAACAGCTGCCTTTTAGAGTGTTTAGCTATCTCAAAATCCCTCAATCAATGGGTTCATGCCATGTGCAAGATAAAATAATAATAATAATAAAAAGCAAAAACAGGCCAGCAAGATGGCTCAGTGGTTAAAGGTGCTTGCCCCCAAGGCTGGTGACCTGAACTCAATCCCTAGAACCCACACAAAGGTGGAAAAGGATAAATGACTCCATGAAGGTATGCGCACACACCCTCCACATGATGCGCGAGCGCGCGCGCGCGCGCACACACACACACACACACACACACACACTATTAAAACCATCAAAACTTATCTTGGCCTTTCTGAGGAAGAACAGATGCCTATAGGAGGGTCTTGAGGGCTCTTTGGAGTGCATGCAGTTTGTGATAGATAAACACGACTCAGAAACTAGGTGGTTTTCATATAAATTCAGTTATGATCACATAAGCAAAATGTTAATTTAGAACCATTATGTAAAGAAGGTTTAGGGGAAAATTTTTTTCAACACAATCTCACCATTTTGCTCTATGTTTTTGAGGCAAGGTCTCAACATATGCCTCAGGCTGGACTCATTAATTTATTCATTGATTTTGCCTCATTTTTATTTTATACAGGTACTCAGAAATCTTAAATTACATAAACAAATGTATAATTCTGTCAGACATTGCTTTGCACCTGTAGGTATTATTGAAAAATGCCTCCATCTTTTAGTAGATAATGAAAATACATGGAAAGATGCAACAATTTTCCAAATTTTACTTCTGTGAAAATTTTAACAGATAATATGGGTTCCATCTATTAAAAATAAAGCTAATTGCTTATAAGTTCATAATTTGTTAGGACAAAACAGGTAATAAATATAAAAGGTAGCCAAAGATAAAATTGCTAGCAGGTTTCATGTGCTATTTGGAGCAAGAGCTATAATTACACAATAAATGCTAGTCTTTTTAGTTACCATTTTGGTTAAAATATATTTGATTACAAGTTAGACATCAAGATGGTAACATGTTTAATTTTGGAATTTTTTTTAACTACACTGAGAAAGTGAGTTAATAAAAATTATTTTTTCCTCATTGAGGCAAATAATTTAAATTTTATTCTGCAGAGTAACAGAAATCTATAGAACTTTTAAATTCATATAGTCCCTCAGTCTCATGCTCTATATCATTTGAAATTTTTTAATGCAAAGGGTACAGAGGATTTTTTATGACTCTTTATAATCTAAGGAGCATGGTATAATTGGGAAATAAATCTTACTAATTTGATGTCTTATTTAAGCAAAAACCAAAACTTTTGCCTTTTTATGATTTAGCTCATCTGGAATAAGCTAGAAAATACATTGGCTTTTTACTATAAAACTTTTGTTTATATACAGTTTTCTGGATATGTATTTTTAAATTATTTATGCATATGAGTTAAAACACTTGGATGCATGTGAAGTACAATGCCTGTGGAGGTCAGAAAATGGTGTTGGACCCCCTGGAACTGAGGTTATAGACAGTTGTTAGTCACCATATGAGTGCTGGGAACTGAACTCAGGTCCTCAGCGAGAGCAACCAGAACACTGAACCATCTCTTCAGCCCTTTGTTGTTTTTCATTCTTTCTTTTGCTCTGAGTATGTATTTTAAAAGTACAGTGCACCCCTGGAATGGTTCCATGGATGTGAAAATTCAAACTGAATAATGTTTCTTGTTTTATTCTTTTGGGAGAGGAGATATGGGAAGAGCCTGTGTCTGGATTAGGAGACTGCTAATAGTATGAATAAAACAAAAATATTTGCTTAAAACTAGATTTTGTTTGCAAACTAACTTGTTTTTGTTTCAGTCCTTACAAGTAATGTATAAATATATTGTAAAAATAGAAACAGTAGAGGTAAATCCAAAATTGCTCAGCTGCTCTTTTGGCTACTTCACTAAGGTAAAGGCAAAGCTGAACCACTGTTACGTTTTGAGTGCATGTACCTTTGCAGGTGTGTCTGTTGGGACAGGTATATAGAAGGAAGTTTTTTTTAAACCTAAAGTTCTGTACTGTGTGTATTCTTTAAGTTGTGTGTGTACATTTTTTTGAGTTATTTTCATGCTGTTTCATTGTAACTTATTACCTTATCTTCAATTATATAAACTATATTCTAATCAGAAGAAGTAAACTAGATAACACCAATTTCACTTACCCCCTAGTTCCTGCTCTTCTTTAACTAAGCCTTTATAGGCATGTACTTCTGTAAACATATAACATGATATACAGAATATAAGGACTTTCCTCCTAATAATTTATAAAGATGAGGTTTTGTAATCGTTCCCCCAGCTTATTTCAGTTTGACACTACAGAGTAAACATCCTTCCAGTTTCCCCCAAAATTTCTATATTAGAACAAGTCTGTTTCTAGGATTTTTGCCTGTGCAAATGATATTAGTAGTAAACATCTTTGTTCAAAATTTTACATTCTATTGTTTCATTTGTAAGTGAGACCAAAGATCATTTATTTATGTGTGTGTATGTATATATATATATATATGCACATCTTTGTATCTATAAATGTATATATGCATATGTATCAATAATAATCAAAGAAGAGGACAGGAAATGTGTGTGTGTGTGTGTGTGTGTGTGTGTATGTATGTGCTTTGATACACGGTCTCTCTGTAGTCCCAACTGGCCTAGAACTTGCTATGTAGACCAGGCTGAATCTCAGAGAGATCCACCTGCTTCTGCCCTCCGAGTGCTGGTATTAATGTTATTTAAATTTTTTAATGCATGATGCCAGATTGCTTTCAAAAAGTAGTATGTGAGACTATCCTTATTCTTAGTAGCTCATGTTTATCAATTTGCTAGTTGGAAAATTTTAACTCCTTATTTTGGGTTGACCTTTTCCTATGTATTAGTAGAACATAACTAATCTTTTTGTAAGACTCTTTGCACATTTTTTTTTCTTCAATAAATTTCCTGATTTATTTCTCTTTCTTCTGTTAGGTGATTCTATTAAGGATTTTTTTTTCTTTAAATCACTTAATAGCACTTTTAGTAAATGTGTTCAAATGTAAGCAATTATAATATCCTTTCCTACACAATTAAAATAGTTTAGTCAAATATTTTCATCTTAGGCTGGGCATAGTTGGTGCACTCTTTAATCCCAGGACTAGGGAGGCAGAAGCAAGTAAATCTACACGAAGCCGGTCTGATATATACAGTGAGTTCCAGCCTAGTCGGAACTATACAGACTCTGTCTTTAAAAAAATAATAATTTTTTTCATCTTCATGACTTCTGAATTTTTGTCTTGCTTATAAAGGTCTCCCCAGTCTAAGATTATACATACTTTTCTCTAGGAATTTTAAAATTTTTAATGGTTTTCTTTCCTTAACTTGCTTCTGTGGTGCTAGGGCTCAAACTCATACAGAAGCATGTACTCTACCATGAAGCTTATCGAAAAAATATGCTCAGCATTAAAGTTACTACTAGCATATATTTCCCCTTTTATGTTTTATTTCCATCTGCCTATTGACGATATTGAAAAAAGTCAATTAGCCTTTTAAAAATTCTCTTCATTCAAATTAAGTTTTTAGTGTCTTTTATATTCATTGTTTTCCCTCAATATATTAGGCCTGTTATCTCTTGATTATGAGTCTTCAAAGTTATGGTAAATAATATTAGTATTAGCATATAATCCCTGTGCTGTTAACTGATGTATATTTGTTTGTGGCAGGTTTTGCCATGTAGCCCTGGCTGGCCTTATTCTATGTACCCTAAGCTAACCCAAAACTCATGGCAGTTCTTTTCTTTCAGCCTCACAAGCGTTGGGCTTAGTAAGAGTATACCACCACATCCAGCCTGATTATCTTACAAATTATATCTTGAATGCTTCTGTTTATTATATCTTGAATGCAACTGTTTAATGTTAAAAATGTTTGCTTTTAGAAAACAGTCCCTTCTCAACTAGGTATAGTAGAGCAACCTGTAATTCCAGAAGCTAAACCATAAATTAGAGGCCAGCCTAGGCTAAATAGCAAGTACCAGACCAGTCAGGATTACATAGCAAGATCCAAACCAAACAGAAGACAGCCTTTTTCATAATTAATATTTCTTCTTACAGTTTTTAGTATGAGTGATTGCTGACTTGTCTTTAATGTTTGTTTAACAGAAACGAATGTTTTTCCTACAGTATTTGGATAGTTAATGAATTATGTTCTCAGTGCTTTATTAACCTTTCTTGAATATATTAAGAATGTATGTCATTCAGTAATAATCTAATATGCTGCTATGTTCTTTTACTATTTTATTTCACATCTTTTCCTCTGTTCATAAGGAAAACTAAATTTAGTTTTCTCTCTATTCTACATTGCAATTGTCAAGGTTTTAGTCATAAAGTTCTAGTTGCATGTTGAGATTCTGTTCACAGAATTTTTAGGACATAGATATATAGGCTCTTAAACTACTGCTGTGTGTATTTGGAAATAAAAAAAATTAGAAATTGCAATGTTTACTCTTTTTCTGTGGTCTAGGCAATAAAGAAACATTATTTTACTGTTTAGAAGTTGGGAGATCCCATTCATACCTGCTACTCTTTTTATTCCAAGTAATTTATTGACCCTTAAAAAATATTCTTTGGGTTCAACCTACTTTTATAATTCACATTTTTCTGGGGAAACTTCATGGGGAATATGCTTGGTTTGTTTTGTTGTTTCTTTTGAGACAGGGTCTCCCTATAGCCCCAACTGACTTGGAACTTGCTCTGTAGACCAGGCTGACCTTAATCTCTCAGAGATCTGCCTACCTCTGTCTCCTGAGTGCTGGGATTGAAGGGATGTATCACCACACCCAGCCAGAATGAATATTCTTAGAATTATCCTCTTGGTCACATAGCTTGGTACTTCTTTAGGATAAGTAAGATTTTAGGGTGTGATATGTTCAAATGTTTCATTTTGATACTTCCATTTGCCCTCAATAGTTGTAGGCTTGTTTTTAATCGTCCCCTTTGTCTATTTTTCTGTATCCTTCCCTACAGTTGATTCTGTGTGATATTAGATGATTTCTTATTATTTTAATCTGCACTTCCCTAGTCGATAGTGAAGTTAAACATAATTGCATCTTTATTATCTATATATTGACCTAGTTTGCTTTTGTGTTGCTGTGATAAACACCATGACCAAAAGCAACTTGGCGAGAAATGTCTTTATTTCATCTTCCAGGTTGCAGTCCGTTATTGAGGGAAGCCAAAGCAGGAACTCAAACCTGGAGGCAGGAACTCAAGCAGAGACCATGGAGGAATGCTTCTTAGCTTGCTTCCTCTGGCTTGTTTAGCTTCCTTTCTTAAACAGCTCAGACCCACCTGCCTAGGGGTGGTATTGCCCACAGTGGACTGGGTCTTCTTACATCAATTAACAATTAAGAAAATACCCCACAGGCCAATCTAATGGAGGAATCTACACAGTATATCTTTTAGTTACTTTTTTCTTCGTAGTACTTAACCATTTTTTCTTAGGTTACTTAAGTGATTTGAGGGTCCCCCCCCAAATATAAAATTCTTTGTTATTATATTCTAAGCTCAATTTGTTGTCTTAATGTTGAACTCTTACTATTTATGTTTGGCCAAACTATATGAAATTGTTATCCAGTTGTTTGAACTAAAAAAAAATGTATATATTTTATTTGTTACAACTCAGTTTGTTTCCCAGGTAATTGCCTGTCTTTAAACTTTATTTGCTTGGGTTTTTTGAGGCAGTTTAGCCCAAGCGGGTTTAGGCTTGTAATCTTCTTGCCTCAACCTCCTGAGTGCTGGTATTACAAGTGCCTAGTACTATATCATGTGAACTTTATTTTTCATGTAACTGTACTTTTGTTCATATGGTGTGAATTTTATACAATGAGTCATTTTTAAAAGGCCTTGCCTTTCCTATCCACAAAATAAATGTTTTAAAAGTTTTATACTTATGACTTTAATCTGAAATAAATAAATTTTGTCATTTATATGTACAGGAATCTTTAATTTTTGGATAATTTTCTCAATACCACTTATTAAATATTATGTTCTTCCTCAATGGTTTTGGAATGCCATACCCATAGTAAGCATTGCTATCGTGGCTATAGTTCTCCTTTTTCATTTTTTTTGCATAGATATATTTTTTTATTTGTTATTCTAGTTTCTTAAAAGATACTTTACATTTATTGTGTGTGTGCGTCTGGGCATGTGTACTTGCACATGGCACGGCACAGGTACAGATGTCAGGAGGCAACTTTTAGGAGTCAGTTCTTTCTTTTTCCCATGTAGATCCCAGGAACCAAACTCAGGCCATCAGGTTTGACAGCAAGCACCTTTATCCACCAAGCCATTTTGCCAGTCCTACCCTAGTTTAAATTACTAATTTGATAACTGAGCAAAGTTCCTTGTTCTTGCTTTTGAAGTTGTTTTGTCTCTTCTTGTACTGTTGTCTCATAAAGTGTGTTTCAAAATCATCCTTATTCTCTTCATGTTTTTATTTTAATAATTAGTCTCCGGAGCAGAGAAGAAGAGAGAATATCTAAACCTGGGGCTGTCTCAACCCCTGTAAAGCATGTAGATGATCACACACCCAAAGCAGTGGAAGAAGCAACAGTTGAAAGAAACGAGAAGCAAACACCAACTCTTCCAGGTATACAACAGAATGCTAAATTAAGAAAACATTTCCTGTCAGAGCATAGCAACTGTCAGAATTTACAAAAGATTTTTTTAATGGAATTATTACCAATGTATGAATTTTTCTGTATATGTCTTTCAGCATTTTTCTTATGGATAAGGGCTTGATACAGATAAGTAACCTTCATGAGCGCTTTTATTTTCCAAATATAACTTACTTATGGTTAACAGCTTACTTTGAATGAGTAAAGGTATTTTCCCATAGTATTCATTAAAGATAAGCATTATAGGGCTGGGCAGTGATAGAGTACCTGCCAAGCATGTATAAGGCCATGAATATGAGCTCTAGCCCTGGTAGGATGTCAGAATGTAAAATTCCCCTCAAAAATTTAAAAACAAGTTATTTTACTTGTTGGAACTGTTTTTCATAAATACTTTACAAAACTATAAGGACTTGCTGGGCATGGTAGTGCACGCCTTTAATCCCAGCACTTGGGAGGCAGAGGCAGGTGGATCTCTATGAGTTCAAGGCCAGCCTGGTCTACATAGTAAGTTCCAGGCCAGCTGAGGCTACAAGGAGACCCTGTCTCAAAAACACCAAAAAAAAAAAAACTATATAAGAACCCATACTAAAAATCTTCAAGGTTCTAAAATCAGTTGCCCAAAAGGCCTAGAAATACTGCTTCTCATATCTCTCATTTGCTTCTCTGGTATGGCTGGTATGGTTATTTGTAAACAAATTTTTGCATAATGAAAAATGGTGGCTGCATTGATAGTCTTAACAGAGAAATATATGGATTCTTTTTTATTCTGGTGCTCTTAGCATAGACTTTTTTCAGAGTCTTCATAGCTGGGGCTGTAGAAAGGTGGCCACATGATGTGTGTGCTTACTTGCATAGGCCTCAAAATTTAAAACTGTAGACATATTCTCACACTTAACTTACAGTATCAAGTTCTGAATTTTTTTTAAAAATTTTGTTTTATGTGTATGAGTGTTAAACCTACAACGTGTGTAAGTGCACCCATGTTGTACAGTACCCCTAGAGTTCAGAAGAGGATATTGAATCCCCTGGAACTGGAGCTACTGACAGTTGTTAACTGCCATGTGGGTGCTGGGATTCAAACCCGAGTCTTCTGAAATTACAGCCAGTATGCTGAGCCATCTCTCCAGTCCCTGGAATTTTTTTTTTTTTTTCTTTTTATGAATCATCCATATAGATTATAGAGGTTTTTGTTTTGTTTTGTTTTGTTTTGTTTTGTTTTGTTTTGTTTTGTTTTTCACATCCATACTTTTTGAGACAGTCTCCCTGTAGCCTCAACCGACCTGGAACTCATTATGTAGACCAGGCTGGCCTTGAACTCAAAAAGATACACCTGCCTCTGCCTCCTGAGTGCTGGGACTAAAGGTGTTTGCCACTATGCCCAATGTAGAATTTTTTTTTTTTTTCCCAAATACAGTATCTCACTATGTAGCCCCAGCTAGCCTAGAACTCACTGTGTGGATCAGGCTGGCTTCTAGCTCACAGAGATCCACCTGCCTCTGCTTCCCAAGTGACAGAATTAAAGGTGTGACTCCACCTCACCCAGCCTATTTTGTAGAATTTTTATAGTTTAGTTATTTCACTAGTGCTAACAGTGGCTTCTTGGATTTAAATAAGTTCTGCACAATTTAAATTCTCCATTTCGTAGAACCAAAGCCTGTGTATGCTCAAGTTGGACAACCAGATGTGGATTTACCTGTCAGTCCTTCTGATGGTGTTCTGCCTAATTCAACTCACGAAGATGGGATTCTTCGGTAATGCAGTTTTCAATCTATATTGTCTTTGTTCTTACTAACCATTTTTCAGAGTGTAAATTTAAAACCACATTGCATATAGTACTGTGTCACACTATGTAGTACTGTGATTCAGTTTCTTATTGTTTATGAGCTTAGAAAACAACAAAGGAACTTCTTGGATTTTTTCTTTTTTCCTTGCAACCCTCTCCTATCTAGTTTTTAGGTCAGTAATTAGAAAGTAAAGATTATTTTCTATTATCAACATATTTACAACCTTTTTTATGCCCTAGGGTTTAAATACAAATAAATATATAAAAAGATAATTTTAGTCAGCACTACTGATACTTGAGGACTGCTGACTTGCTCATGGGCTGTGTAATATGACATGTTTATGGTACAGGATTCCTGGCCACAGTGCTAATAGCACACTTTAGTTGTGACAGTCAAAATTATCTCCCAAGTGTTCCCTGGAAGAAAATGACCCCTAGCTGAAAAAGCTATTCCAGAATTAGTTACTGGCTCAAAAATAAGTTTTGAAGGTCCACACTTTTTATTACTTTGTATTTTATACTTGGTAAACTTGAGGTATAAATTTTTGTGAGCAAATTTGAACTCTCATGGTCTTTAAGTTCGTTTTTGCATCTGTTGTGCAAAGGATATGATGTCTGACTACCTGAAAATAAGCAAATTTCCTAGATTAAGAACTTCCCTCCCCTTACCCAAATACTCTCAGTATCTCCTGTACCAAAAAATAATAATAAATGGGTTGTTGCCTCAGTTCCAAGCTAGACAGAGGGAAATGGCTTCAGAAGTAGGTGAGTATTAAGGTATATTTAAAGCAGCACATTTTTCTTATTAGTTAATGGATAATTGAAACACTTGAGATGAAAAGGCATAGTCTCCTTTTTTTCTTGAGATTGCTTGAATTTACATTAAGATACTAATGATCTGCTTCCCTGGGAAAGCTCTGAAGAACAAATACCAAAGAGGATTTTAGGATATGGACAGGATTAGTAGCTGAGCCAAGAAAAGTTTGATCTTTTATTCAAATACAGTTAGTGGGTTTGAGGGAAAAGAAATAAATGAATGGATTTTGCTATTGCACATAGTTGATGTAACACAGATAGGGAAAATTACAAAATCTGTTCTCTAGGGCCCATGATACCATGCGATGAGGCCTGAAGTTGTCCTCTTAACAGTACTTTTCAAAAGCCAAGTTTTACCAGAGAGCAAGCCCACTCAGCTATCTATACATTATGTACCATTCTAGTCAGGATTAGCGGAGGCCTTCCAAGGACCTAGAGTCTTCGTGAAAATATTTCAAAGATCTGTCCTGCGCTACCTTTTACTTGGTTAGAAAGATAGGACACCACCACAACCAAAGGACTCAGACCATCCACTGATACAGCTGGTAAACAGTTTCAGGAAGGGATCAAGGGTGCTACCAGTCCTGAGCCATGAGTCACCGAGAGCATTTATTTTCACATCTAGTTAATTTTAGTTCCAGGTAAGAAAACCAGATTAAAGGGATGAATATTTTATAAGTTCTAAAATCTTGGCATTTTCAACTAGTTGGTTCACTCATTTACTCATGTATGTGATTTGTATGTCTTAGTTATTTTATGTTAGTTTCTAATGATTTGGTAATTAATGAACTAAGAGGAAAGGGACTTTTTCTGTATCTTTAATGTTCTGAATAGTGAAAGTGAGGTAAAATAGTGTATCTTTGCAATTAAGGCATTCTGTAAGGCATTCTTCAGTAATTGTTTTAGGATATCACAAGGTTTCAATACTGTTGAGATAACAGAGGGATATGCATGTATGTGTTCCTTCCATTTTTCTTTCTAGTGAAGTAAAGGACAGAGATGGGATATAAATCTAATATAGAAAGGCTGAATAATACAAGATTTTTTTTTTAATTGCAGTGTTAAAAGGGGTTGCAGAATAAGGGAACTATAGAAAGGAGCCTACCAACTACAGAATTTAGAGTCACTGTTTAGTGAATGTAGCCATTATAACAAACCCTAAAATTGACTCTGATATTAGGAAAGTTATTAAGTTTTGTGCTTCAGTTTCTTCTGCCTGTATTAAATGAGAGTTTTCATTTATTCAGTGGGATTGCTGTGGAAAGTAGATTTTTTTTTTTTTCCTAGCCATGGCAATATACCTTTTTGAGAGTAAGGAAAACATTGTTTTATTAGGAAATTTTGTAAAGCATTCATAAAGCAATATTTCCTTGTCTGATTTAGATATTCTGAACCTTCCTAATCAGAAATTAAATGTTCTGTTAAATCTTGTATTGGATTCTAATACTAAATTTTATTCAATAAATTAGTGACATGTAGGAAGTTCTAGAAATGATGGTCTTTTTATCCTGAATGTAGCTTTTTCTATAGAAGCTTGCTGTAATTTTTAAAGCTTTTAACTGTTTCAAATGAAATATCTGTTTTTAACAGGCCCAGCATGAAATTGGTAAAATTCAGAAAAGGAGATAGTGTGGGTTTGCGACTAGCTGGTGGAAATGATGTCGGAATATTTGTAGCTGGCGTTCTAGAAGATAGCCCTGCAGCCAAAGAAGGCTTAGAGGAAGGTGATCAAATTCTCAGGGTATGTCAGTACACCAACCTATGTGGATTCGAAAGTCTTAGATCACCAGATACCAGACATAATAAACCTACTACTGTATTAGATTGTAATTTATATACAGCCTCTTGAATCACTTTAGTTTTAAATTAAGAATTCATCAACTCTAGCTTTTGTTGGACTGGTCTCCCATCTGCCTTTGTTCTTGTTTGCTGCTTCATTATTTTACTCAGTGATGTTTTGTCATAGTTTCTAGTGTTCATAGAACCTACAAGGAAAATAAGTCTTAGATCCCTATGATGTCTACCAAGTAATCTTTTAAAGTTCAATTAAACATTCAGACTAACAAGACTGCCAGAGACCACAACTGGCCAGCCAGCAATTTTGGGCATTCTGTGGGAGTAGTCTGCATGTTCTCTCAGACCTTCTTTATTCCAGATAATGACTCAAACACAAGGAGATGGAATTTGGGGGGCAAACATGTAAGCTGTCCCGACTTTGAACCTTCATACCCCACAAAAAATAAAATCATTGACAAAAGCCAGAACACTTTGTGAAATGCAGTCTTCTGATAGTGTTTTTCTCCTTGCCTTCTCCCTCACTCTTTCTTGGCAGTGCGCTCTAGTGATAATAGCTTCTTCACCTTCTGTCATGTATCTTTAGAGTATCCAAACTTCTCTTTGATTTCTGGTGGGTAGATTGTATCCCATTTTAATCAGAACATTCAGTCTGTCTGATGTGAGTTCCTGCATTGACTGTTTCTCTACCTCTGTCTTTGTTGCCTCCATTCTGGTCTCTTTCTGCTTTCAGCCTATCTCCTGCCTGTGTGCTGAATTCAGTCTCATTATCTACTTGCAGTCTTGCAGCTTTGCTCATCATTGTCTCTTTCCCTCCCTTCCTATTCTTCCACTATCTTATTCTCTCCCTTTGCTGTTGACTAGTTCAAGGAGTGGTTAAGCTCCTTCCCTGCTCTCTCTTTCATGACTGTGGCGACACAGTGTGGTTTTCATCTTACCTACTACTGAATCTGAGTCTTCATAGCCGTCACTGCCAAGTACCAACCACACCCTACATTTCCATCCTTTCTTAGCAGTTTTGACTGTCTGAATCCTTGCAATGCTTTCTCCCTTTAATAACATTGTCATTATGATACTCCTCTAGTAATTTTTGTCTCCTGCTTCCTTTGCTGTTCTGTAATTTGGGAACTTAATGTTGCCTGCTCTCTCTCGCTGCAGTCTTCATCACTCAGTAAAGTGAACCTTTTACCCTGAGTAGTTTCTTGAGCCTTGTGGCCCCTCTGCTTGTGACTGCTTGCACCTACCCTTCAAACTTAAGCATGTCAAAAATGTCATGACATCATCTCTGACTTACTGATTTTCTTCTGACATTGTATTATGTTTCTTCCTGCTAATACTTACATTGTTTTCAGTCTAGTTAGATCAGGAATACTTGAACATATCGTGTACAATAATGCTCACTGTATCAGAGATTAAACAAATTTGTTTTCTTACCCATCTCATACCCTGTTTTTGAAGTAAGCAGAGTATACATTATTTAAAAGCAGCTTCTTATTGTTTCTACCATAAAAGTAAACAGTGCATTTTGGTTATTTGGCTTTTAATTTTGGTTTTAGTTTTGTTTTAATGTGGAAAATTTTCCAAAATTGGGAAGAAAAATCTCACCTGTAATCCTATGCGGTAACTGTCATTTGGTTAGGTTTCACTTTTCGCTTCATTTTGAAACTTAGGAATTTACTAAATAAGTAAATATTGACTTGGCAGGCATGGAGCCTATGTTACAGAGTTACTGTTACAGGGGCACCATAATGCATACCATCTTATTTGCTGTTATTTTTTACATATCATTTCTTTTTCAGCAACTAGTGAAAAATCAGGTTGTAAGGTACATGTATAGAATTAATACAGGCTTGTAAATTCAAACTTCACAGAATATACACTGTCATTTTGGATCTAAATTGGTTAGATTGAGTAATAGATGATCTTTAATGTCAGGATACATTGCAACTACTTAGAATTTGTATCTTTACTCACCTATTTAATTATGTTTCTTAAAATTTTGAATTAGAGCATATTCTCAAAAGTAAAAAAGCAACTTTGTTAAATATATAGTATTGTCAAGTTAGGTAGACTCTGAAAATATTTGTTGTATGAGTAAATAAATACCTATTCCTAAAAAGCAGTTAAGACTAATTTATGAAATTTTATTTTAATAGGTGAATAATGTAGATTTCACAAATATTATAAGAGAAGAAGCTGTTCTTTTCCTTCTCGACCTTCCTAAAGGTGAAGAAGTTACCATATTGGCTCAGAAGAAAAAGGATGGTGAGACACTATCTGAGATGGAAAGAATTAACATGTAGTAGTTTGAGAACTTCTTAGGAATTGGTTCAGTTGATAAATAAATCAGGGCCAGATGTGTGTGATAGTGCACACCTATAATCCCAGTACTCAGGAGACAGGCACTTGAGAATTACAAGTTCAAGGCCAGAGTAAGAACTTTCAAAAAAAGAAGTTCAAAATCTATCACTCTTAAGTTGAGTGATGATTAAATTTGTTAATCTTAGACAGTTTTCTTTGTTATTCAGGGATACACAGTCCTAGACTGTGCTCATTAATAGAGCACTATAATAGGACTGGTGTTTATGGCATTCTCATGTAAGTCAAATGTCAGCCAGCCCTTTACAAGTAATAGAAAAATATTAACTATCAGAATCATATAAAAGTATATGTGGATACCTTTAAAAATTTTTTATGATGCTTTCTAATCAGTACATTAAAATATTAATATTATTCAAAGGAATATTTAATTTTTCTTTCTGATGAAGCAAAAAAATTTGTTACTGAAAAGTTGAGTTTTGGCTGGGCATGGGTTGCACATTTTTAATCCCAGAAACTCAGGAGGCAGAGGCAGGGAACTCTCTGAATTTAAGGCCACCCTGGTCTGCATAGTGACTGCCAGGTTAGCCAGAACTGAATAATGAGACCCTGTCTGAAAAATAAGGAAGGGGGAGACAAAAATTGAGGTTTTTAGCTTTGGCACTGTTGACATAATCTGTTTTAAAGGCTGTTCTGTGTGGAGTTAGATGTTTCAGAATATGCCTAACTTTTACTCAGATGAGAAGCTGTTCATTTCTCTTTCCCAATTCCACATGCTCCATTTTTCTTTTTCTTTGAGATGGGGGTTTCATGTGGCCCAGCTACCCTGGAGCTTGCTGTGTATAAGAGAATAACCTTGAACTCCTGATCCTCCTGCTGCCCATTTGCTAGGGTTGTACCAGTAGAACTCCAAATTGGAACAGTCAAGTCCCTTGGAAGAGCTGCAACAAAGTTGCTCTTGTTTGAGAACCATTGGTTTAGATATGGAAATATGTAGAACATTTGCAGATAAATTAGATTCTATAAATAGGAAGTAGGTATGGAACAAATGAATCTGTTTCTACATCATTTTCATCATGTGCAAAATGGAGGGAGGTTATTTCCTGAGATAATAGTGATGAACACATAAGATGAAATACTTAATACCTGACACATAGTAAGAATTGAGCATTGATTGGATAGTGTATGTTGATGTTAATATTACCAGAAGCATCTTCACATAATATTCTCTGCAGATTAATTTCTTATCCCAATAAGTATTGATTAATGTGTTTCTTTTGTTTCTTAGTTTATCGTCGTATCGTAGAATCAGATGTAGGAGATTCATTCTATATTAGAACCCATTTTGAATATGAAAAGGAATCTCCCTATGGACTTAGTTTTAACAAAGGAGAGGTGTTCCGTGTTGTGGATACCTTGTACAATGGAAAATTGGGCTCTTGGCTTGCCATTCGAATTGGCAAAAATCATAAGGAGGTAGAACGAGGTATCATCCCCAATAAGAACAGGTAAGAATGTTTGGACACGTCTTATAAAGTGAACTAAATAAATGATGATAGATTTCAGTCTTATTGGGAAATTTGGGAATAGGAAGTAGTATTTTTAATTGCATTTGCTGTAGCCATAACTGACTTAGTTGTACAAACTGTTTCACAACTGTTGAGATATAAACTGCATGTGAACTTTTTATTACCTTTTAAGCAACTTCTGCTTCCATTTATCTCTTCATAATTAGAGCTGAGCAGTTAGCCAGTGTACAGTACACACTTCCAAAGACAGCAGGAGGAGATCGTGCTGACTTCTGGAGATTCCGAGGTCTTCGCAGCTCCAAGAGAAATCTTCGAAAGAGCAGAGAGGACTTGTCAGCTCAGCCAGTTCAAACAAAGTTTCCAGCTTATGAAAGGGTTGTTCTTCGAGAAGGTAGCTTGTTTCCTGTAGCTTAATAGAATATCTTTTCATAGCAGTATGTTTGAGAAAGCAGAAGTATAAACTCTATTTTGTTTTTTCCATTTTAATTCTCTCTAGCTGGATTCCTGAGGCCTGTAACCATCTTTGGACCAATAGCTGATGTTGCCAGAGAAAAGTTGGCAAGAGAAGAACCAGATATTTATCAGATTGCAAGTAAGTAGGCTCAAGCTCGCTACTGAAAAGGTAGGCTGTTAAGGTCTTTACTTGTCATCAGTTCTTCTAAAAGGACGAGTTTGAACCATTTACTTAGTAAAGATACAATTTTTTTGTCAGTGAGAGATTTGGAAGAAAGCCAGAGTGATTGTGTTTTTATTTCTTCTACCAATTCCCTTTGATAATAAGAATCACCATTTTTGAAATTATTGCTTCATATGAAAACTGCCTCACCCCATGATCTTGTTTTAATCTTCATAGTGACACTGAGGAAAGAATAAAGGAAAAAAAGCCTATTTTTAAAGTTGAGCACCCTGAGCCTTAGAGTGGTTGTGCTAAATGTTGCTACTAGTCCATTAAGTTTAAACTTTCTTTTTGGCATTCATCTAATGAATGGCAAAGCTTGACCTTTATTTGAACCCTTTCTGACTGAATCCAGTGATTTTAATCAGTAAAATAGCAGAAATATGTGAAAGAGCAATAATGTATGATTAATGCTATTATTTATTATTATTGCAGGCATGCATAGTAAGATAGTATTATATATTAAGGAAGTAGTGCTTTGTATGCCTACTGCATTTTGTTTACAGATCCTTTGTTTCATTAGTTTGAATATTATGGTAATTTAAATATACAACTTAAGTCATGACCACTTTGGTTTGCTTTAAATAATGAAAACTTAAACTGCATTTTTCTAATTATATATCACTCTCTTTGGGAAAGTTAAAGTTAATTTTGACATATATTATTACCACCCTAAATTTCACCTTTTTAAATTTCTCCCATCCTATATAAACCATATTTTGCAAAATGTGATATAACTGTTTTTAATATTTTCTCTTTATTGTTAGTCTTGAAGTTTGTGATTTGACTACCTTTTCTTTTATGCAGTTTCTTTCTAATTTATATTTTGCTATTAAAAAGGAACTGTTCATATTTTAATTCTTAATATTTTGCCTTCACACAAGATTTATATCTATAAGAATATATTTTTTTCTGTATTTACTATGGTTTTCTTAGACATAGAAAGGAATAAACCATAGGATCTGAGCACATTATGTCTGTTAATATGTGTAATTGCTATTGATTTCCAGAGGATTTTCCCAAATTTCATTATAAGATCCTCAACATTTCCAACTACATGGTGTTAAAAAAAATCTGCACATTTTCCTTTTATAATACTGCTTTTGATTTGGTTTTGATGAAATTAAATGAGGATCTTTATTTCTTAAATATGAGATTTTACAGACAGATGATAATATTAAGTTTGAGCAAATTAAAAAAATACTTGTTTTCTCATTCATCTTGTGTCTGCAGGAATCTTTTGTTCATTGTATAGTAGATAACATTTCATCTGAACAAGCTGGTGGTGATTCAATCCATAACCAAACTTGTGGGTTTTAAATTCAGGGAAAGCAGTTGTGACAGTTTCCAGAGCTTAGCTTTAGGGAATAATACATCAGTTTGCTCAGGTTACTTCACAGCAGCACATAAAGGACTTCAGATAGTATACTTAATAAAACTCTTTGAATCAGTTCAAGGATTAGTAGCATTTTCTCAACAGACGTCCTAGTTGATCTCTTTCCTCAGTTATTCTGTCTGTATGTCACCCTGCTTTCCTGTGACGCCTTGTCTCCTGATAGTCTCGTTTTCTAAAATTACTTGTTCCTCAGATTCCACTTACTATAACTGGTTCAACTTTTTTTTGTTTGTTTTGTTTGGTCTTTTTGAGACAGGGTCCGCCTGTAGCCCCAGGTGCCTAGAACTCACTATATAGACCAGACTGGCCTCCATCTTACAAAGATCTGCCTGCCTTTCCTCCAGAGTGCTGGAATAAAAGGCATGTGCCATCTCCTTTGCCCAGCTCTCAACTTAACAAAAGTGCTGTTTCAAAATATTGTTTCTTGATTACTAAAGCTTTTTGACATGCTCCCTTAATTTTACACCCAGAGCAAGTGACTCAATTGCCTTTTAATCCTGGTCTTGTTAGGAAGTATTTTGTCTAACCCAGTATAGGTCTCTTGGCAGAGGGGTAGGAGAGTGTTGCCTCATCTGGGGTTATCAGCCCTCTAGTGGAGACATTTCTGGTTTTCACAGTGAATGAAGAGGGCCTTTCATGATTATTTGCTGCTGACCTCTAGTGGATAGAGTCTGTGCTGCTCAGTATGCCACAATGCACAAAACAGCCCTGACAGAAGTTGCCCAGCATGTCAGTAGTGCCCAGTACTTGAGAAATACTGATCTAACCAATGGAAATATGATGTTTTGTTTTTGTCCTGACTTCCTGAATAGAAAGTGAACCTCGAGATGCTGGAACTGACCAACGTAGCTCTGGTATTATTCGCCTTCATACAATAAAACAAATAATAGATCAAGTAAGTTATTAAAAGTTGACTTTTTCTTTTTAAATGTGTGTATGAGTGTTTTGCCTACATGTATGTGAGTGCCTCTGTGTCATGCAACACCTCTGGAGGCCAGAAAAAGGAGTCAGATCTCCTGGAACTGGAGTTATGGATAGTTATTAGCTGCCATATCAGTGCTAGAAACTGAATCCAGGTCCTCTGCAAGAGCCAGCCAGTGCTCTTAACCACTGAGCCATCAGCCCCTAAGTTTGCCTTTCTTTATAAACCATAATGTTTATGTTTTTGAGTGGGGAGAAATTTAATATGAAAGCATAAGGGAATTTTCCTAATACTGTTGCTGATATAGTGTAAAAAAATCAAACCTTGACTTTATAAAGGAGTTAATAATACTTTCAAGAAGATAATTACTGTAAGCATCAAAAGATCTTTACTATAAAAGTAAGTGGTATTCAAATGAAGTTAAGAGACTATTATATCAGTACAATTCAGAGTGTATATGATAGATGTCAGGAACATTAAATTACTACACTTATTTTCATTAACTCAGCACAGATGTCAGCTTGCAAGTGTTGTGGCTTAATCTTAAAAATAGCTGATGAAAACTTTCTTAATTGGGCTAGAAATTATTGACTTAACTTCTGATTACAAATTTTTAACTAGTACTCCTGAGACATACAATTCAGAGTTCTGTTAATCCTGAAATAGAGCCTGTGGCTTTTTCTGAAGGTAATGATTCTTAATGATGTTTTTTATTTTTACATATATCTTTTGGTCTCTAGGACAAACATGCTTTATTAGATGTAACACCTAATGCAGTTGATCGTCTTAATTATGCCCAGTGGTATCCAATCGTCGTGTTCCTTAACCCTGATTCTAAGCAAGGTGTGAAAACAATGAGAATGAGGTTATGTCCAGAATCTCGGAAAAGTGCCAGGAAATTATATGAACGGTCTCATAAACTTCGTAAGAATAATCATCATCTTTTTACAAGTGAGTATAGGAAAGCCTTCTTTCAGCTTAAAATGTTCAAAGAACAATATGAAGGTAAAAATATTAAATGCTAAAGCTTTTATGACCTCTGCCTAGAAAGCTTACTGTTAATTTAAAAGCCACAAGAAAATGTTTAATTGAAAGGAGATGTATAATGAATGGCAAAATAGAAATTTCAAATATTTGTGTCCTCCAGTGTCATCCTTTTGATAATGATGATGAAAAGGATTGAACAAATTCTCCTCACTTGTGGCACTATTCTAACTATAAATCTACATTGTTAATTCATTTTCAGCTACAATTAATTTAAACTCAATGAATGATGGTTGGTATGGTGCACTGAAAGAAGCAATTCAGCAACAACAGAACCAGCTGGTATGGGTTTCTGAGGGGAAGGTAAGGCACTTCCTAGTACTTTTAGACTCATTAAATTATACAACTAATTAAACCTTTTTTCTTACTGGATCAAGATTTTAAAGTGATTTTGGGAAAGTTAGCTTTTATAATACTTACATCATTTATACATAGGAGTTAGAAAAGTTGAAGGTTTGTTAAATTTCCTCCAAATTAAATTATCACTCTATTGGGATTCTCTGTTAAAGAATTCTCAGATTACACTGAAAAACAATTCTGATGAGGAATGACAACTTTGAACTTGACTCACTTTCCTTCTCTGAAAAGAAAGGGATTTGGGTGGCCTAAGTGAAAAGAAAGCTCTAAAAGCAGTGGGTGGGAAATGTTGCCAGCTCCCAGCACCTTGAAGAGTGTCATAGTAGCCACCAGCATATTAAAGGCTCTGAGAAGTATTAAAAGTGAAAAAATCCCATTGAAGTATGCCTTTACATTTTTACCTTGGCAATTTCCCCCACCTCTCCTTAATGGTACCTGTTAACATCCTTACTATATACAGGAAAATAATAAACGAAGCAGTGGGCCTTTTCTGGCTTGAATTTTGATTTTACTTACACAAAAATGGACAGCTTTAAAGTAACTACTCTCTTCTGTTAGCCAGGTTTTATAGCAACCTTTGATGGAGAAGATCTACTTACTTGTTTGGAGAGTTAATCATTTCTCAAAGTATACTATTGAAGGAACCTTTGTTTTTATTATCTTTTATCTTCTTTAGATCCTTGTGCTATAAATAAAGTTTGATAGGAAATATTGAAAATACCTCTGGGTTTTTTGTTTGTTTATATTTATTTATTTATTTATTTATTTTTTGTATTGCCTTGTTGGTTTGGTTATTGTGTTTTGCCCCTGCATGGCCCCTCCCTTCCCCTGCCTGGCTGTTGTACAGATGCTCTGGCAGTGCATGCTGCATGCTTAGGACCATGTGCTCCTATCTAGAGACATGTGGCCTCTGCAAGAAAAAGTATTAATTGTTTCCATATAGAGGTAACATCACAATTCTCAACTATAATAAAGCATCAGAACCATAAGTTTTCTCATTATGTACCAGTTTGGGAGGTGGACTCTACAGATGGGGTAGTAGACCACTTAGAATCACATGTTGGCTTAGATGCTGGATAGGAAAAACCAAAGTAGAAAACCCCCACTACCCCACTTTACAGCAGCACGCTAAGTTTTACTTTCATGGCATTTGTTAAAAGAATTGAGTCTTCTTCATACTAATTTTCTGTAACCACACAATTCTTATACTAAGAGAATTGCCAAGTCAAATGTTATAATCTACTCTACTGAACTCTATAAGTCTTTCCACAATATATACTTACCTGCCTGAGAGTTACTTTTTAATTCACAAATCTTAATTTTCTAAGATTTCTCTTTGTAATACTATTGTATACTTAACGTTATTTGCTTGGTTTTAAAATAAAGGATTATCTCAGCCTTTTATATAGGGAAAAATAGAACATTTAATATTGGCCAGGTTGATGTATTTTGTAAATTAGAGAACGTATTGCATCTTAAATCACCCTTGGTTTCTCTTCCTTTCCCCTTCCATCCAAGGATATTTTGTCAGAATAGACAGCTTAGTGGGGAAGAGGGGTACTTCATTCCACTGGCTTTACTGAACTTTGACCTAATTACCACAAAGAGTTCCTTTTTTACAAGATCTGACACACTCTTTCATTTTCCCCATGAAATCAAGAAAGGTCATCCTGAGATTTTCTTGACATTAAGACATAATATTTCCTGCTTCAAAACTGCCCATAGCTCTTGCTTAACTTCTGTCTGTATTTTAAACTAGGTTTAAAAGCTAGGTGGATTGATGGATTCTGTTATTCTTCTGCAAGCTTTAAATACTTCCCCATCAATTAAAGACTAGATAGCAAGAAGACTTCTCTTTAGCAACAGCCATTACAGTTGTTAGAGGTCAGTGGGGGAGAATCTCCTATAACAGAGCACAGCCCTAGGATTCTTTCTCACCCTAGCCTAGGAGGTATTCTGATGAAAGCCAGAGCCACACAGAGGCCTGATGTACCCTGGTACTATCAGAAAAGCAATGTTGGGGTCAGGCTCTTAATGAACCAAGATGGGACTTTGTGAAAAGCTCTTTTGAGGCAGTCTGGCTCCCAAGACCATGTTCCTAGCATAGCAGACTTAGAGAGTCGCACCAGGCCTGCTAGTTAATACTAGTGCATCTTTCTAGAGAATGAGTCTTACATATCTCATTTATACCATGCTGGAATGGAGGAAATTTCTTCTGATTTCAGGATTCCAGTTCCTTCAGTTCTCATGCCTAACTGGCCGCAATGGCTAATCAAGATCTTCAGAAACTACTTAATCTAAGTACTAGTTTTCAAATTGGTGTCCAGTGACAGTCCTTTGATTATAACTTCATAGTTCCTCATATATTTCTTATTTTCTTTCTGATCTACTCAGAAGCTTATCAGCATAGACTGTTAAAAATTAACTCAACTCTTAATTACTTGGAAAAGCACAACAGCATGTTTCCCTTTCCATCCATTGAACACTACTTTTATGAAAAACGAGAATTTCTTCTTACTTGAGTGAGATAACCACCACATAGGTGATAGTTTTCTGTTGTTTCATAGAAACTTTAAGGACCCAATGGCAACTTTTAAAAAGCTGTTTTCTAAATATAAATACATTATCTCTTACTCAGCTTGACTGTGGGGTTTATTTTCATAGCTGTTTTCACATACGCTGTTCTGTCAGTGTGTCCTTGTTTGTGTGAGCTTGATTTGGTAGCATTCTCCTTCTTCACCTTGCTTTTGGATGAAAAACTAGTGGCTAGGTTTATAAATATGTGTCGTGGCAGAGTTCCTTCCTGTTCTCTGTGTCTGGGCCCTGGAGTCCAGCTTTGTCCTGGCTGGCCAACCTCTATTTCATCATCCAAGCCCTTCACATCTCAGGGGATGCTATGTTTTGTCTGCATGTATGCTTGTACGATCTTCTCAACCTTTCCTCTCTAGAAAGTAGATATGGTTTTTCCAAAAAAGAATATTCTTATCAATCTCCCTTGTAAAATAAAGGCCATCTCTTAAAGAACTACTGAATAAAATTTTTAATTTACTTTTATTTGACCCAGGCGGATGGTGCTACAAGTGATGACCTTGATTTGCATGACGATCGTCTGTCCTACCTGTCAGCCCCAGGTAGTGAGTACTCAATGTATAGCACGGACAGTAGACACACTTCTGACTATGAAGACACAGATACAGAAGGCGGGGCCTACACTGATCAAGAACTAGATGAAACTCTTAATGATGAGGTGGGGACTCCACCGGAGTCTGCCATTACACGGTCCTCTGAGCCTGTAAGAGAGGACTCCTCTGGAATGCATCATGAAAACCAAACATATCCTCCTTATTCACCACAAGCGCAGCCACAACCTATTCATAGAATAGACTCCCCTGGACTTAAGACAGCCTCTCAACAGGTAAGCAGCAAGCATTCGACGTTTTCTAGTTAGAGGTGCATTATTAAATTTGAGAATGTGGTGATAAGTTAAAAATATACATTTTCCTTTCCCAGATTACAATTTAATCTTAATTTCAGATTGAGAGTACCAAGGGCTTAATTCTAAATTTTGTATGTTCATCTGACACAGCATTATATTGAGTATTTCAACAAAAATATAGTACATGAGGTCATAGTTGAACATTGTTATTCGGCACACCTAAAGTGTATGTTTACCAATCACTATAAATTGAAGTGGAAAATTAGTAGTAAACCAATACTATATTTAAAATATTTTAAACACTTCACAGAAAGCAGAAGCCTCATCTCCAGTCCCTTACTTTTCGCCTGAAACAAACCCAGCATCATCAGCCTCTACAATTAATCCTAATGTAAATTTAACTAATGTCAGACTGGAGGAGCCCACCCCAGCTCCTTCCACCTCTCACTCACCACAAGCTGATTCTTTAAGAACAAGTACTGAGGCAACTCACATAATGCTAAGAGATCAAGAACCATCATTGTCGCCGCATGTAGATCCAACAAAGGTACCTGTGCTGCAGTGTTGTACTAATTTGTGGCTCTCCATCAATCTGGCACATGATTATTTTTGCTTTGCCCTTTAAGTTTTCCTTTTGCCTTTTTTCCCCTGTGGGCTTCTACACTCTAGTGCTGTCCAATCGATACAGATCATTTCAGTTTTGTAGTTTGCATGGCTTCCATTGGTATACTGATTATTTGAGATCAGGCCTTTTAAGACTTGTGCTTCAGTATTTGTATTACTTTTATTTTTTGTTTTTTAGTATCTTCCAGACTTCCTTAATACATAGTTGAGACTCATTATAAACATTTTTATGCTTATTTAAATTATGTCTATAAATTTCTTTTGTGATTTTTATCTTCAGTGTCAAAATCAAATGGAATCAGTCATTTAATGCATTTTCTGCCAAATTAAATAATTATCTTTAACTCACTTTTCATTTAGTAACTGCTAAAACATAAAAGCCCCTACTTGCAGCATAAATTTTGAGCTTTCATTAAACTAGCTTTCTCCACTAATCTTCTCTTTCCTGGTTATAAATGGTAAAATATGCCATTTTTGCATTTTAAAATCATAGTTTAATATTTAATCATTGTCTAATAAAACAGAATAGAATTTAAAACAAGTCTTTGTCCTTAAATGTAAATTTTTAATGCAGGTATATAGAAAGGATCCATATCCTGAAGAAATGATGAGACAAAACCATATTTTGAAACAACCATCTGTTGGTCATCCAGGGCAGAGGCTAGACAAAGAGCCAAATCTGGCATATGAATCCCAACTTCCATATGTAGAAAAACAAGCCAGCAGGGACCTGGAGCAGCCCACATACAGGTATGACTCCTCAAGCTACACAGACCAGTTTTCTCGGAACTATGACCATCGCCTGCGATATGAAGATCGAATCCCTACCTATGAAGACCAGTGGTCATATTATGATGACAAACAGCCCTACCAATCTCGGCCTTCTTTTGATAATCAACACCCTCGAGATCTTGACTCCAGACAGCATCCTGAAGAGTCTTCAGAACGGAGTTATTTCCCACGTTTTGAAGAGCCAGCCCCTCTATCTTATGACACTAGACCACGTTTTGAGCAGCCACCTAGAACCTCTACCCTCCGACATGAAGAACAGCCAACCCCTGGATATGAGGTGCACAACAGATACAGGCCAGAAGCACAGCCCTATTCTTCAGCAGGTCCTAAGTCATCTGAGCCCAAGCAATACTTTGATCAGTACCCACGAAGTTATGAGCAAGCACCACCACCACAAGGATTTACCTCCAAAGCAGGCCATTATGAGCCGTTCCATGGTGCTGCAGTTGTCCCTCCTCTGATACCTTCCTCTCAGCATAAGCCAGAAGTTCTGCCCTCAGCTACTAAACTACAGCCTCCACCCACAGCTGTAACTGAAGAAGAGGAGGATCCAGCAATGAAACCACAGTCTGTTCTCACCAGAGTTAAAATGTTTGAAAACAAAAGATCTGCATCACTGGAGAACAAGAAAGATATGAATGACACTGCCAGCTTTAAGGTAAATAAGTAATTTGCTACCTGGGCGTCTGGACACACTGGCAAAGAGCAGTTCAGATGCATCTTAGTTCCCCTTTCCCTTTAATGAAGACTGCTTTGTAATTCTTCCTTGGTCATCTTTGTTTTGTCTCTGCAGCCTCCAGAAATAGCATCTAAACCTCCAGGTGCTTCCATTGCTGGTCCTAAACCTACTCCTCAGAATCAGTTTAGTGAACATGACAAAACACTCTATAGGTGGGTATGCTAGGTGACATCATACTAACCAAGGTTAGCTTCTTAAGGAGAAACCATTTACTGTGTTAGTAAAGGAAAGGTGTGAAAAGGAGGATCTTATTCACCAAACCCAAACAACCAGCTTTCCTAATTAAAATACTGATCCTGTGAAAAAAATTAAAGAGCTTTAATATAACTCCTGTTGTAACAAATCTTGGTTATATCTTTACTAACAAATTTTTTGAAAACGCTTTTCAGCAAATGATTGAAACAAAAGCCATGCTGTTTGGGGTTTTTGTTTGTTTTTCTCCATGTTAAGTACTGTCAAAAGAGTGTGAACTCTTAAGATAGTAGGTATGAAAAAACTCAAATTAGTTTAAATCACTAAAACTACTATTTAGGGATGCATAAAGTTTCCATTGTGCTAATAATCACATCATAATAAGCTGACACTGCTGCTTTCTGCATTATAAAGAGAGATGTTAAGGCTAGGGGCTCTGGATTAAGTAGTGTACAGGATATGTTAGAATAGAGAAACCTGGCCCACTGTTCCTTGCCCTGTTCTCTTACTTAGCTGTGGTCTCATGCTGCCAGAAAGTGATAGACTGGGCTAAATTTATATGTTCTATGTACTCCTTTGTAATATGAAGGAACTACTGTCTATCATATTGACTTGCTCAATAACTTAAGTTGTTTCCTGTCGTTCTCTGCCCTCTAGAATTTTGGACAGATAGGGCTATTTGCTAATATGAAACTCATTTATTGATCCTGGATTAAAGTTCTTAAAAATCTCTTTTATAGTTCTTAAAGTCTGTCACTGTTTCTGAGATGGATAGGTGCACTTTGAGCAGTTCTGCAGTTCTTGGTTATTTCTCCCTTTTTCTTCCTCCTTAAGCTTTTAGCCTGCTGTAAGACACCTTTACAAATAACCATTGAACTTACTTAGTTGTACTAAGGGACTTTTGAGCCAGAAGGCACTTAAATATGAGTATACACCATGAGTATGTTGTAACTTGAAGTATCTATGCTGTTTGACTATTCAGTTAAAACCCAAATGAAGATAACAGTCAGTGAAAAGATCAAAATAAGGGGCTGGGGAGATGACTAAGTTGGTTAAGTGCTTGCCATTCACACATGAGGACCTGAGTTCTATCCCTAGCACCCACATAAAAAAATAGGCATGGTGGCCTATGCTAGTAGTGCCAGTACTGAGGAGGCAAAGACAGGCTCCCTGGAGCTTGCTAGCCAGCCTTTGGGTCCCAGTGAGAGAACCTGTCAAAAAACAAAGTAGACTGCTCCTAAGAAACAACACCCAAGGTTGACCCTTGGCCTCTGCCCACAAAAGGGAAAAAAAACTCCTAAGATTTTGGACAGTGGGGGTGTGGTGGGGGTAATTTTTGAGACAGGGTCTCTCTGTAACCCCAGCTGGTCTTAAACGCACTATGTAGATCAGGCTGGCCTCCCATCTTACAGAGATCCACTTGCCTCTGCCTCTGCTGGGATTAAAGGTATGTACCACCCTGCCCTGCCCCACCCAAAATAAGATTTTTATATTCCATTATCTTGGTGAAATTAACATCTAAAATTTTGTTTCATCTGTTACTCATTATCTGCCAGGCTTCCAGAACCTCAAAAACCTCAAGTGAAGCCACCTGAAGATATTGTTCGTTCAAATCATTATGACCCTGAAGAAGATGAAGAATATTACCGGAAACAGCTATCATATTTTGATCGAAGAAGTTTTGAGACCAAGCCTCCTTCACATATTCCTGCCAGCCATCTCTCCGAGCCTGCCAAACCAGTTCATTCTCAGAGTCAGCCAAATTTTTCTAGTTATTCCTCGAAGTAAGTTATTTCACCTAAGCCTTATCTTTTAAAACTAAGATGGGAAACAGTTTCACTTGCATAATGTAGATAGAATGAACCACATGCAATTCAATGTGTAGTTAAAGAAGTTAGACATAGAGCTGAGAGTAGTGGCACACACCAGCACTCTCAGGCAGAGGCAGGCAGATATCTGTGGGATCAAGGCCAGCCTGGTCTACATAGAGAGTTTCAGACCAGCTGGGGTCAGGGCAATCCTACCTCCAAAAATAGGAAGTGGGTACAGTTCATGGCTATACATTGTACATACTTTCTAGGGACTGGGATGAATGGACTTTTGTTGTATTTTTTTTTTTTTTTTTTAACTCTGACATCAGCTAAATGAAGTTTTTATGTAAGAAAAGTTGCTACAATTAAAGAATTTCAGTGGAAAAAAGAAAATGGAAGGCCCTAAAGTTAGGTGAATCTTCAGAGTCCCTCCTCGTAGATGTACACATTTGATGATGGTTCTTTTCCTTATTTCTGCTTTTGCTTCCAACTGAGGAGAAACACTTAAGTGTTTTTTGGTTTAGGTCTTGTTCCCAAAGGCAAGAAAGTACTTGTCTTTTTTATTGTTGGAGCTTAGGGGATTTGGGGAGATTTGTAGTCCAATTCGATAGGTGAGGAAAACAAGATCAGGTGAGGTGAAATGACAAAGACAGTCATACCGTAGTGCATCTCTTTGCTCTCAGTCTTCTCTCTGCCTGTGCTGTTCCCTCTCTTGATTTCTGTGTTGTTGTATTTTCTTGTGCCTGCTTCCTGCTGGTGCCGCATCTCTGGCTTGGCCCTGACAGAGTTGGGAGCCAAGAAGCTGGGCGTGGTCCCACATAGGCACTGCTGAGCTCATTCCTCTACACACAAAATCCATAGGAACAAAAACGGATGTGGATATGCAATTATGGGGGCTACCTGAGCAAGTCCTAAGTCAAAAAGCAGATCATCTGAAAGGCAGATGATCTCTAACACCAAGAAGTGTTGGAGAGTCTCTAACTCAGGGAAGGACTACATTCTTCACTTGATTAGGTTAGGCCAGACCATATCATCCCTTCTGATGAACTTACCATAAGGAGGTGAGAGACTAATAATTAGAGTCTATCTGAAAAAATCCTTCATAGCACTTATATTAGTCTTTGATTAACTGCAACTATAATTCAGACCAGCCACTTTGACACACCAAAAGTCATACCATGTAAATTTTGTGCCTTAAGATTAAAAGCACACATTTTTGTTTGTTTCAGAATTTCATTTCTAATTTCATGTGTGGAACTTTGAAAGGATAAGAATATTTTCCATTTTCTACACCTGCCTTGAGAACAGAAAGTACACAATTTTTTACTAAACAAGATACTTAGGACTATCTGAGACTATCATTTGTCATTTACTACTGAGTGAAATTCTTTTCTAATATATTTTGAAACTTTTAACATTGAAAACCTAAATTTTATAGTTACCGCTTTTCTAAGACAAAGATTTAGAACATTTAAATCTCTACATCTTTGTTTCTACTGAAGAAACCAGTTTATAAGAAATACACTGTGGACTGCAGTGGAGATTTCCTTAAGTAATGTATTCTTCTATCTCAGTACTACACAGGCACCCAGTAGTATCAACCTGGTGAGCTCACTCTGCTTGTAAGGCAGAGCATGTATACGATTCTGTAGCAGTCCCATATATATATATATAAATATATAAAATATAGTTTTTTTTTAACTACGTTTATTTATTTGGGCAAGGAGGAGTCACCTTGCATGGGTAAAGGTCATAGGTTTGGGGAGTTGGTGCTCTCCTCCACTATATGGGTCCTGGGAATTGACCTTAGGTCATCAAACTTGTCAGCAAGCACCTTGACCCACTAAGTGGTCTGGGTTTTGTTTTGTTGTTTTGGTCTTTTTGAGACAGAGTCTCCCTGTAGCCCCAGGTGGCCTGGAACTTGCTATGTAGATCAGGCTGGCCTTGAACTCACAGAACTCCATCTGCCTTTGTTTCCCAAGTGCTGGGATTAAAGGACTGCTCCACCACGCCTGGCCTGAGTGGTCATTTTTAAGTGTATTATTAAATTCATTAATTCCTTCCAGTAGAGGGCCCAGGGGTACAAATGGATACATTATCCCCTCTACATACTTGACAAATAGCTTATAGCCTTAACAAAGGGATACATTATCCCCTCTACATACTTGACAAATAGGATATGGCCTTAAAAAGCGCATTTAGATCTAAGAAGTAAATTAAAAGAGTTCCCAGGGAACCAGATGAAAGGTATTTTTTATTTTAATTGATTTTGGAGGATAGAAACAGCTTACCTGTGATATATAACTTTCAATCAGTATCAAAAACACCGCCTAGTAAACAGAAGCTGTCGAGTTAATGGAGCTCAATAAAAGGACACACTCTGCCAGTCGCATCAGCCACCCACCTCGTTTTTAGTCAACACAGCTCTGGGAGGAGCCAGTAATGATAATGATTTTCACAAGTATATTTATTGCCTTTGAATGAAATAACCTCCATTTTGCTTTTTAAGAATGAAGTATAGGAGGTAGATTAATGACAGATGGTTCATGTGCACGTGGCATTATTTAGAAGAAAGAATCCGTGTCACATGTGACATCTTTTCAGAAAAGGTTCTACCCGCCACAGGGTTTAGCTTACTCCTGAAAATGGATGAGGGCTTGCTAGAAAGGAACATAGCATAATTAATCATAGCCATGTTTCAAAGGTAATATGTTTCCATTTGCTAATTCATCCTTACATTATTAAGGGGTCAGTATAACTACCAAGTTTTATCACTTTTTCCTTTCTTTACCCATGTACTTTCTTTACCAATCTTTCTTTAATTGGGATCATTTATTCAGAATCTGCTGATTATACCTAGTTACTGCTCATTGACTTGGTTCATTACTTTCTCCATTTTGTTTTTATTTTTATATTTTGGTGGTACTTGGAGTCGAACTCGGGGCTTGGCACATGACAGACAAGTACTTTACCACCTCCAGCATGGCTAATTTCTTTCCTCACCATTAGCAGCACAGACATTGCTCTTCATTGCAACACCAGTTAAAATGGGTGGTATGGGTGGGCAGGCAGAGCATAGCTAAGTTTCTGTGTTATAATATATTGGTGATTTCTTTGGCTAAATGAGTTAGCGGTATGTTCTTTGTGAAGCAAATGCTGTTGAGATTGTAGATGTTAGTTGATATTTTTAAATGACAGTTGAGTTCCATTTGCTGTAAATTTGTTTAGTTAGATTGACCATTTTCTTTCATTTTTCTATTGCGCTTGCTTTGCCATCACCTAGATTTCTTGGCTCTTACACTAGCTATGACTACTTGAAAAGGAACATCAAGTGGTAAGACTGGCATCGATGTGAGGCTGTTACCTGAGATGTCCCTCACTGTTGTCATTGGCATTATGTGCACTTTCAGGTTCTTAATGTCATCTTCAAAGACTTAAGGCTAAATACTGGAAAGCAAGGTACCAGCATGATTTTAAAGCTAATCATAAAACTAGACATCAACAAAAATCTTGTGTGAAAATAAATATGCATTTCAAATGTATATGTTATTGTTTGTGCACATAAAGCCAGTGCAGCTTTGGCACTCTGCAATAAGGTTCAGATGGCAGTGTTGTAATTATGGGTCTATTTAGATTTCTCTTTTTGAATTTTATGTTATATATTAACAATTGGCAGTCTGAAAAAATAAGGATATGTGGCACAATTTTTTAAGCAAACCTTGCAAAGCAGTATCTACTACTCTGGCAGTCTCTAAGCAGAGCAAAAGAGTAGCAGATCAGGGCATATTTTAAAGTAAAAGATGGCCTGTTTTTTTCCAGTCTTGTTAGAGTACTACTCTGCCATTCCTTGACTTACTATGTCTAATTTTGGCTGGTAACAGCAAAGTTGAATAGCTGTGACAGAGGCATTCAAAAGCTAAGAACGTTAATTTATCTAGCTTTTTCACTGAAAAAGTTTGCTGACCTTGGGCCTACGGCATCATGTGTCATGGTGCTCTAAGTATGCGTCTGTACCTAAGACACAAAATTAGAAGTGGGTTTAAGAAAGGTTTGTGCCAAGATGATTCTCAAATCATTTGCAAGACTTCCTTAGACCTACCAACAATACGTTTTTGCAAAAGCACAATTAAGTATTAAAAGTATACCCAAAATTTCACCCGCCTTTTAATTGATATCTTCTAGATGTTTTACTAATATTCTTCAAGTATCTGTGCTGTCTTGACATTTCTTGTGCTGATGAATGGTTGGATTTGTTTGTACATTTTAGTAGTGTAGCTATCCATACTTTTGAGAAGAAATTGTGACATTTCTAGATGCATATTTTTTAAATTTTAAGCTTGTTTTGTAAGTGAGTTCATTTTCAAGTGTTGGCATTTTCTTTCTTTTTTTCTTTTCTTTCTTTCTTTTTTTTTTTAATAGGGGAAAACCTGAAACTGATGCTGTGGATAGATCCTTCAGTGAGAAACGCTATGATCCAATCCAGGCCACGCCTCCTCCTCCCCCATTGCCCTCACAGTATACCGCACCAGCTCCATCTGTCTCCAGCTCTTCTCTCCACATACATTCCAAGGGTGTTCAGAGTGAAGGTAGGAAGTTCAGAAGTTGACATAGCATTATAATACAGTAATGTTTAGGAAGTTAAACTCCTACAGTTTAGTTTGGAAGCTAGATGACTTGTGAAAAGTAAGGTTTTTTTGGGTTTTTTGGTTTTTTTTTTTTTTTTTGGCTGAAAACATTTTTCAGTCAGGCATGCTGGTGCCTGCCTTTAACCTCAGCACTCAGGAGGCAGAGGCAAGGAGATCTCTGTGAGTTCCGGGTCAACCAGGGCTACATAGTGAGACCCTGTCTATAAAAACAGTTAAAAAGAAAATGTGTCTCCTGATTTTATGAATGGCCAAACCTTGTCACTAAAAAGATTTAACATAATTTTATGCCAATTTCCAAATCTCATTGAAAGTAGTATTTCTTTACTGGCATGTCTAAATTTAAGTATCTGAGGGCCATGCAGATGGCTCAGTGGGTAAAGGTGCTTGCCACCAAGCCTAACGATCTGAATTTGTTCCTCGGGACCCACATAGTAGGAGAGAACAGACTCCAGCAGGTTGTCCTCTAACCTTCATAGGCACACACATTTTTGCATATGCAATAAATTAGTAAAATGTAATAAAATTTTAAAATATTTGAATAGTGCTTTGTAAAAAGTGTTGTGCTCTGTCTTAAAATATAAACATAAGAAAGCCATACAGGGGCTGGAAAACTGGCTTAGCACTTAAAAATATTTGCCGCTCTTACAGCGGATCTGGGTTCAATTCCCAGCACCCACATGGAACCTCACAGCTGTTTATAACTCCAGTTCCAGGGAACTGATACCCTCTTCTGATCCCTACAGGCACTGCACACACATAGCACATGTATAGACATGAAGCAGAACACTCATACACATAAAAGTAATTTTTAAAAAATTTTAAAGAAAGCTATACAGTTTTACACAAAAATATCCCATACCTTGTCTTTCTACATTTACATTCCTCAAGAAAATCTTAAGGTAAATAATGTAAACCAGCTCATTCATTTGATTAGCTAATAACATTTTACCCTAAGAATAACACAGTTTATCTGCTCTCCTTTTTGACATTTTCTTACTTTTCTCAGATTTCATGTGAGTCAGATTTGAGGGTCAACCAGACAAATCAACACACACATTGACAGTACTGAAAGAGTTCCAGCCGGATATAGTGGTGCATACCTATAGTTTCAGTGCTTGGGAGGCAAAGTCAGGAGGAGGTTTGTGCGTTCAAGGCTAGCCTGGGCTTACATGCATAGTAAGTTCTGTGCATAGTAAGAGGCTTTTTAAAAGGGAAATAAAAAGAATTGGTGAATTTGGGTATCTTTTTACTGGTTCTCCATCTTAAGGAAGAATGACTTATTTCACCTGTAATTTTACAAGCTGTAAAAGTTTGTTGTTGTTTTTAATGGGTGCTTTTTTTTTTTTTTTTAATCATAGTTAGGAAATTGTCTTTGTTCCTAGTTTGTTGAAAGGATTTTGTCAAGTATTTTTTTCGCACATTAACATGATCCTATGACTTTACCCCTTTATTCTTTTAGCGTGGTAAGTTAAATTTCTATGTTCATGAAGAATTTGGATTAATTTCTTGAAATGGCTTTATCTGGTTTTGGTATCAGTTATGCTAGTTTTATAAAAGAGTTTATGACCATGTTCCTACCTTTTCAGTTTTTTGAGGGTTTATAAAACAGTATCATTTTTCCTTCAATTTTTAAAAAATATTTTTATTTTATATGTATGAGTATATCACCTGCATGTAAGTACACCCATATCATACAATGCCTGCAGAGTTTAGAAGAGGGTGTTGGATCCCCTGGAACTGGAGTTACAGATGGTTGTTAGCTGCCATGTGGGTACTGGGAATCAAACTCGGGTGCTCTTTAAGAGCAGCCAGTGCTTTTAACTGCTGAGCCATCTCTCCAACCTCAGTTTCCTTTCATTCAGTTAATATTATTCTATACTGCTCCCTGCAGTGCATAGCTGCTATTCCTGGTAATCCACATCTTCACCAACACTTGGTATTTTCAAACTTCTCACTTTCATCATTTTCCTGTGTGTGATATATCTCATACTTTATTTTTTGTTTGGTTTTTATATTGCCCTAATTGGTAGAGTACATGTCTTTTATGTGTATGAATATTTTTCCTGCATGTATGAAATATGTGTGCCATGTATGTGCAGTGCCCACAGAGGCCAGAAGAGGGTGTCAGATCCCCTGGAACTGAATGTTGTTAGCCACCCACCGTGTGGGTGCTGGGAACTGAATGCTGGTCCTCTACTAGAACAGCCAGTGCTCTTAACCAGTAGCCATCTCTCTAGTACTTTATAGATTTTTAATGCTGATTATCAGTTATACATTTTATAAAAATCTTCTCCCAGTATGTAATTTTTTTTTTTGCTTTGATTATAGTTGAATTTTCAATACTGATTTGTTTCACATAGTCAAATTTGTGGTTCTTTTTCTAATTTATGTTAAGTAGTGGAACAAACTTACTCAAGATATGAGTCTCAGGAGGTCAGTGCTTTTATGGCCTGACCCTGAATCTGCGGCAGCAGAACACACTAGCAGTATCACATATTCGTCAGTATCACACAAAAGACCCACGACAAGTTATGCTAACAGAGACATCAAAGGTTGTTAAAATGATTTTCAGGGTTTTTTTTTTTTTTAATGCTTATGTGTTGTTTTTCAGGCAATTCAGTATCGTTGGATTTTCAGAATTCTTTTATGTCTAAACCAGACCCACCTCCATCTCAGAGTAAGCCAACAACTTTCAGACCACCAAACCGAGAAGACACTGCTCAGACTTTCTACCCCCAGAAAAATTTCCCAGAGAAAGCTCCAGTTAATGGAGCTGAACAGACTCAGAAAACAGTCACTCCAGCATATAATCGATTTACACCAAAACCGTATACAAGTTCTGCCCGACCATTTGAACGCAAGTTTGAAAGTCCAAAATTCAATCATAATCTTCTGCCAAGTGAAACTGTACATAAACCTGACTTGTCTTCAAAAACTCCCACTTCTCCAAAAACTCTTATGAAAGCACATAGTTCAGCACAGCCTCCTGAGTTTGACAGTGGAGTTGAGACTTTCTCTATCCATGCAGATAAGCCCAAATATCAACTAAATAATATCAGCACAGTGCCTAAAGCTGTTCCTGTGAGGTAAGATTGATTTGCCTTTGTTGAAAGCATTGTCTTATGTGATTTTTTTTTTTTTAAACAGGGAGGGAAGATGGTTAGAAATGGGGACCTTGCTCTGTAGCCCAGGATGGCCTTAAACTCTATATAACCCAGGCTATCCTTGAACTCTAATCCTCCTGTCTCACTTTCCCAAATGCTAAGATTATAGGTATGTACCTATAGTTAGAAGTACTTTGTATGATTTGGAACTTAAAATGATGACTCAAATTCCACCTGTAAACTGAATTGCAATGAATGCCATTATGTACACACAAGATGTTAATCAAATTATAAAGCTAATAACCATGTGTATTGAGTAGCTGTTCTCATAATCCCTATAATACCAATAACTGGAGATGAGGGACAGAAAACAGTTTGCCCAGGATCATATTGCCAGGGGAATCTAATCTCAGAGCCATACTTTTAGCTAACTGTGGCTTCCAGTAGCTATCTAACTTTCCACCAGTGGGGTACAATTGAAGAATATTGCAAATATAAACTATATTTCTCATCTATTTAATAAGAATACAGAAAAAAATAGAATATAATGATCTCAAAATCACTATTAAAAAGAGTAAGATGGTTGAGCCTATCTAGACCCTCACTCTGGCAGTCTTTTCTATCTTCTCATTGAATAATTGATCAGACCCATTTCATCACATACCAACTCAGCTTAACCTCAAGTCACTCATAAAAGAAAGACTCACAGGCAGAACCAAGGGCCAGGAGGGCCATTTGCAGTCTACTTCTCGAGAAAGGGTATTATATCAGGCAACTTTCTTGACCTTGAGCCTCACAAGTAGTCAGTCCAGCCAGGCTTTTGCTGTGCAGGGCCTACATGGTGTTACTGCCACAGGTGATGGGCTCTTCTCCCTTTTGTTGTGCTTTAAGAGTCTGTCCCATGGGGCTGGAGAGATGACTCAGCATTTAAGAGCACTGGCTGCTCTTGCAGAAGACCCAGGTTTGAGTCCCAGCACCCACATAACATCTTAACAACCACCTGTAACTCCAGTTTCAGGGAATATGACGCCCTCTTCTGACCTCTGCAGGCATTGCATGGCATGGGTGCACTTACACATAATTTAAAAAAAAATTTTTTTAAACAGTCTGTCCCTGACCCTGTAGTCTTACTAGAGTGAAGCTACAGCATCTTTTTGCGTACTGTATGTTGTCCGTTTTTTTTTTTTTTTGAATCACCTCAAAGTTCTGACCCCAAACTTGGCTTCTCGAAGTCTTGATAGTTTAAACCTCCAATTTTGAAGCCATTGTTGATACCTTGTCCTCTTTGCCTTTATAATCTTTTGACTTAAGTTTATTTGCTCTTTCTTGGGTGTTTGAGATAGACCATAACAGCAATTTTTATCTTTGGAGCCCTGGAAGCTTTGCCTTTGGCAGCTTGTACATTTGGTATTTAGGGAGTGCTAAGGAAGGGCAATGTATGCACGCTGGAATTCCTGGTGAGATTCTATCCGGTCTGACTTGTTCTTCATTATAAGATGCACTTTTCTTTTTTGGTAGTGCTGGGAAAATGTAATACCACTGAGCTACATTCCCAGCCTGCATCATTGTTTTATGTATTACTAACAAGGAAACAAGATGTTACCAAATGGAACTATGAAGAACCATGAATTGTAAAGCACCTGTCTCATGGATGCTAAGTTATGCTACTTAAGACCCATGGTAGTTAGGTGAGCAAAGTATCAGATTTTATACATTGAAGTTCCACCAGTATTTACAGTAACTTGACTAGTTACCTCCAAATGACAGTTGATTTTTCCAGGAAGGATATATTCTTAGTTATCCCTGTGAGAAAGACTTTTCAATAAAAACTTACCTTGTTAAATAACAAACATCTAAATTGCTTGGAGAAGTAAAATTAAACACTATAAAAGTTGTAAAAAGAAAAGCTCTTGTACATTATTAAGAATGTCACTTGTCATTTCTTAACCCTCAGTCCTTCAGCTGTGGAAGAAGATGAAGATGAGGATGGTCATACTGTGGTGGCCACAGCCCGAGGCATATTTAACAGCAATGGTGGTGTGTTGAGTTCCATAGAAACCGGTGTGAGTATCATTATACCACAAGGAGCTATTCCTGAAGGAATTGAGCAAGAAATCTATTTCAAAGTCTGCAGAGACAACAGCATCCTCCCACCTTTAGATAAAGAGAAAGGTAAGCATGTTTATTTCCTGCTTCACTGTAAAAACTCCAGCATTGCCCTGAGTTTGCTTCACAGTTTATAATGCCCAGCCAACGGAATAAACTAGCAGGATCTCTTCATGTTTTGGGCAACCACAACATATTCTTTCTACAACAGTGAGCCTCTCAAATGCATTTTCTGCAGTGGAGTGGTATCACTGGCACATGGTGGGTGGGACACAGCAAAGCCACAATGAGGTTCCACACAGCATACTTTACTTTCAGTGTGAAATCAAAATTGATGTCAGGTGACAGGCCATTGGGCATTCCTCACTTATGACTGCCAGGCTGTCTTGCTGACCTAAGACCTAACCATGTTTGTCAGCCCTTTCATCTTCAGGAAGTAAGTAAGTGATCATTACTGAGAACGGCTTGGCCCAGCCCATCAGTGCTCAGCCCTGAAGCTAGCTACAGTATAGGCTCAGCAGAGTGAAGGAAATCACCTTATTCTTTTGGCCCTGCCTGATCCCTGAAAGCACCTATAGCAAACCCTTGAAAAAGGAAGATAGAGGCTAGCAAGATTGCTCATTTGGGTAAAGGCGGTTGCCGTCAAGCCTCACAACCAAGTTCAGTCCTGGGGCCCACATGGTGGAAGGCAAGAACCAACTTCTACAAGTTGTCTTCTGACTTCTATACATATACAGCATGTCATGCACGTTCTCATACACATAAAATAAAGTCTTTTAAATTTTTTTAAAGGAAAATGTAATATTTCCAAAAAGTACATTTAAATATATCTTATGCTATAGTCTTATACAATCAAATACCACTGTTTGAATGTGACTATTTAGAACTTGAAACTTGACTGTTTTTAATTGAAAGATTCTAGAAATGTAAAATACTGACTTCAGAGACTTAGCTGTTCCTACCGCATTAAGCTATATAAAATTTTAAAATTAATATCTGGGTTTTTTTCTCTCTGATGTGGCTACTAAATTTTTTAAATTACATTTATAGCTTCCATTGTATTTTTCTTGGTCAGACAGTGCTGCTAGAGAGTTAGCCTCATTTGGCTTTTAAGTGCAAAGTTGTAGAAGTGTGAGGAGAACTACATGTCAAGAAGGAAGACCCCATCTCACCTCTTGCCCATTCCCTTCCTTGACTTCAGGTGAAACTCTCCTGAGCCCCTTAGTGATGTGTGGGCCACATGGCCTCAAGTTCCTGAAACCCGTGGAGCTGCGCTTACCACACTGTGCGTCTATGACACCTGACGGTTGGTCTTTTGCTCTAAAATCATCCGACTCCTCGTCGGGTATGCTGTCTTCACTCTGTCCTCCGGGGTCTTTGGGTACTGTCGTTGATTACTACCTGAGCTGTTGGTGCTCCCCATGCTGAATGTTAGCAGGTCTTTGCTCTCTTCCTTATGGCCTTGTAAATATCACAGACATATTTGTGGTGCATATTTTATAAATTCATGTGGAAAGGTAGTTCTGCCTTTTAAAAAATTGATGATTTGGCTAAAGACTGGCTGTTCTTGGGATTTAAAAAATTTTATGGTCCATCAATTTAGATGGATTGACAAAATTTCTTTACAGAATATTTATATTTAAAAAACTTAAATGAGAAAAGATCTTCCACTGTGATTATACTTGGCCATGGTTGTTTTTCTTCTAGTATAAACCTCTTAAGTAATTTTTACTACACTATTTTAAGTGATTTTTTTTTTTTTTCTGATCAAATCATAGTTTCAAGGCCTCTATTACATTTTCGTATTTCTTACCTGAGTAACATGAGTCAGTCTTTATTACCAATATAATTTACTTTCAGAGAATGTATAGAAAAAAATGTTAAGTTTTGCCCCTAAATTTTTATAAATCAATGTGTGTTACTAAGGTTCAGTTTGGCACAGGATGAAATTAAGGTTTATGATACAGTTTATAATAGGATCAGATTTTAAATCCAGTAGAAAACCACTATAAGTATGTATTTCCTAAAAAAATAATTCATTTTAACATACCAGTTAAAGCTATTTCTTTAGGGACTCCATTGAATAACCTTTTAGTTAGCCTCTTTTGAATCGGTGAACTAAAAATTAAAGAGCATTTAAAATGGACATTCGGGGACAGGTAGATTGTCGCAGGTTTGAGGTCCAACTTGTCTGCTGTACAAATTCCAGGCTGGCTGGGGGGTGGGGGGATTCTAAATTAACAGACTGTCCTCAAAATGTATGCTTTCAGGGATTGGAGATGTGGCTTAGTGGTTAAGAGCACTGGCTACTCTTACAGAGGCAGAGGACCCAGGTTCAAGTCCCAGTACCCACATGGCAGCTAACAACTGTCCATAACTCCAGTTCCAGGGGATCCTACACCATCTGACCTCCAAGGGCATTGCACAACACAGGTGGACTTACATATATGCAGGCAATACACTCATACACATAAAATGAATAAAAAATAATAAAAAATTTTTTAATGTATGCTCTCTGAACCAATCCTTAAAATAACTGACAGCTGCAATTACTTGCTTTATAAGCAGTCCTTTTCTAATATAATATAGAGATGATTTCCATATCTGTTATTTCCAGTGTTTTATATGATATTGTTCTGTCAGATTGAGAACCACACTTTTTCTTTGTTAAATTGGAGTATATTCACCCAGAAAATAAATGTGCCTTTATGTAGTCCAGTATGACCTTAGAATGCATTGCTACTACAAACTTCAGTTTTGGTTGCTGTAGAGTTGGTGAGTATTGCCTTAATTAGAGCAAAAACTAGTGCATTAGTATGTTAAAAAGAAATGCAACGCCTAAAGCTGACACTTTTTATTTCCAGAGTTGTCACAATTCTGTGTCATTGCCTTAATAATTCCCTCTCTATAGTAATATATGAGCCCGTCTTTATCTAAAATTCAGTGACTTTCAAAAGAAACATTAATTTTATTATTAAATGTGATGTACAGCTTATTTATTGTACATAGGGTGCACACCTACTACAGTTAACATTTTAGTCAAATAATTTTATTTGTAGGGGCTGCCCTGTGCATTGCAAGAGATGTAGTGGTCTCTCTGGCCTCTGCTTCATGGATGCCTTTTGTGAAACATCTCTAGACATTGTCCCATGAATGCAGTCCTGGTTGGGAACTATTATAAGAGAAGAAAAAGTCTCGATTTACTTGAATACACCAGAGACATGCCATTGTTCCATACCTACTGCCAGGGCTTATTGCAGTGTGCAAATCTGAAATGCCACGAGCGCCTTAAAAACTCAGATGCCCAAGACCTGCATCAGACCCACACAGCCAGTGGGTGTTTAAAGCCCCACAAATGAGTTTATTGTCTAGCTGGATTAGCTCTGGACAAGCTTGCTGGCTTTAGTTTGGTAAGTGAGAGGATTCTTCAGAAACTAAATTCTGTAGAACTTTTGGAATTTCCTTTGTTGGTCAGTAGTTGAGTGTGAGGAAATGTCTTCTCATACTCAGCTCAAATGAGTTACCACATAATTTTTGTCCAAAAGAAAGGTATTAATAATTCTGTAGATTTAGCAAACTGGGACTGTCTCAGCCATATGAACTTTTAGAACTTTTTTTTCCTATTGAAAAGGCTAATGAACTTGATAACATAAGAGACCTCTAAAACAGCTTTCAAATTGTTTTCAGCCAGCCTGCCTACATTAAAATATAGTACCAAGGAGCTTTGATGGAAGAACATTATTATTATTATGAAAAAGAAGAAGAAGAAAGTTACATCCAAATATATGTATTTATATTTGCCTCATAATAGCAAAGCATTGTGGAAAAACAGTTCATCCAACTATAAATGACATCATCTTCCCTTTCTCTCATAGGTGATCCTAAAACCTGGCAAAACAAGTGTCTTCCTGGAGATCCAAATTATCTTGTTGGAGCAAACTGTGTTTCTGTCCTGATTGACCACTTTTAATTCTTAATATAGGAATTTGATTAAATAATGTGAACATGGATTGAACTTACTAAATCTAAATGGAACCACTCTACTGAGTATTATATTTTCTTAGAATTGATACTACAATTGTTAGTATTAAGCAATTGTTGGAACTGATGAAGATTGATGAGCATGCCCCTGAACCATGGTCAGAAAACATGCTGCAGACTGCATGTTTGTGATTGAAGAACTGTCAGTGTTCGCTTGAGGTTCAAAGATATTTTGCTTTATAAATGATTTTTGTACTTTTTTTATGGTCACTGCTTAACTTCATATACTGATTTCCGTTAAAATACCAGCCAGTTAAATGGGGGTGCATTTGAGTTTTCTTTCCAAAGTACACTCAAACTTTTATTATGACCCCGGCCTAGCATACACATTTTCCTTTATTATGCATGAGGTAATGTGCACACATTTTTTTTTAAATGCACCTGGAATATATAACCAGTGTAGTGGATTTAACAGAAATGTACAGCAAGGGAATTTATAACTTTGGGGGGGGCAGGGTCAAATGAAGACAATTACTTATTGTATATGAAAATATGTTTTTCTTAAGGAAGGACACCAAAGCATGTGAGCCTGGTTCCATGGCCTCTTTGGATCTATAAATTCACCATATCATCACAGACATACTAACCAGCAGGAATGCCTTACCCTCATGTTTTTAATTCTTAGATCATTCTCACTATGTATTACTAAGGTTTTATGGGGTTTGTGCATATCTAGATACTGTATCATGAAAAAGATTGAGAAAAGATTGGGTAAATTGTGGATTTGATGGTTTCAGAAATGTGTGATCACCCAGAAGAAAATAATGGTGTGATTTAAGGATTTTTTTTTTTTTAAACAAAGGGCAGTGGTTTTCTGTTCTTTTGGCTATGCATTCGAAATTTTTGATGTTTTCAGGATGCTTGTACATAATGCGTGCATACCACTTTTGTTCTTGGTTTGTAAATTAACTTTTATAAACTTTACCTTTTTATACATAAACAAAACCAAGTTTCTAAAGGCTACCTTTGTATTTCTCTCCTGTACCTCTTGAGCCTTGAACTTTGACCTCTGCAGCAATAAAGCAGCATTTCTACACATACAAGGTCATTTTTTTTAAGAAAAAGAATGCACAGAGTTGTTACATTTTTAAGTGCTGCATTTAAAAGATACAGTTACTCTAGTTTGATTAAATTCTTGCAAAGTATCCCTATTGTAATTTGTGATACAATGCTGTGCCCTAAAGTGTATTTTTTTACTAATAGACAATTTATTATGGCACATCAGCACGTCTTCTGTTTAGATAATACACCACTACATTCTGTTAATAATCATTAGGTGTGACTGGATTTCTTTTGTGGTTATTAAAAATCTCAAATTTCTAAATCTGCAGAATAAAACTTTTTAAAATAAAGTACTGGTTTGGTCTGTTTGCCCATTGTTTCTAGGTGCAAGCAACTTTATAATCCTGGTTTGTTGTTTTGTTTCAATTTTGTGTGTATGAGTGTGTAGACCAGAGGTCAGTGTTGCCTGTCTTCCTCACACTGACCCTGGAACTTTGAGTCAGCTAGGCTGGCTGGATAGCAAACTCCAGAGATCTGCCTGTGTCTCCATTTCATATCCTCTACCCCCAGCAGTGGTGTTACAGAGGTGCTTTACCACACTCAGCTTTTATGTGGGTGCTGGGGGTCCAAACTTGGGTCCTCATGCTTGCATGGCAAGCACTTTGCATAGTGAGCCATCTCCTCAACCTCTATAATCTTGTTTTAAAATCTTATACATTATTCATCACTCACATCATCTGCCACCCAAGATAATTTATGTACATGCTGAGTCTGTTCCCATGACCATTGTACATTATGGCATAGGCATGCTAGTCAAAGTAGGCAGAGTCTAGGCTGCTTTGTGTTCTTTACACTGTGTATATATGTGTGTGTGTTCATTGGGACCAGCTTGTATATGCCCCTCGAAAAAATCTTTAACATGGGCATTTTATTATGCCACAACATTTGAAGAAGAAAATGGTTTTTGATGGCTATAAATATACATTGTGGGAAATGTATTTCTTTAGCCATCATCTCTGTTGAAATTGAAGTCATTGGTATACTGTTTTAATGTATATCTTTGTGGATGTAGCCCACTTTTGTGAGTTGTGTTCCCTTTTTAAGATAATTATATACATGTTACCCTTTGTAAGGTATGTAGTTCTCCAAAGTTTGATAAACATACCCCAGTTGCCTAGGAAACCATATAGGTTTGAAGACTAAAAATTGACTCTTGTTAACCCATTACCATAATTAACATAAAGAATAATTTCCTCATCCTATTCCTTCCCCGAGAGTACCTTCTACACTTTTAGACTTCATCCCTCTTCCAGCCCCTGGTAACTCATGATCTCTTTTCTGTCCCTATAGCTTTCCCTTTTTGAGGGTGTCATAAATGGAATCATACAATATGTAGTTATAGAGTCCAGCTTCTTCCACATCACCTGATTCATGTGTGATCCTACAGCTATCAGCAGTTCTTTATTACCAACAATGTTACGGTGTGTGGCTGTACTAGAGTTTATCCATTCCCTTCTAGAGGAACTCTCAGGTTATTTCCAAGTTTGGGAGATTATTTTAAAAAAGAAGCTATGAATATTTACACACAGGTTTTTGTGTGACCATCACTTTGTTTCACCCGACTAAGTATCTAAGAATGGAATCACTGGCTTGCACGCTATGTCTTTTTAACCATCAACTGATAGATTGTCTCCACAGAGCTGAGGTCCAGCTGTTCCAGCTCTGGCAGTTGCTGCCATTGGTGTTTATCTGGATCTTTCTGCTCACTGACTTGGTGTACATCTCTAATGATTCATGGTGCTTGACATCTTTTATTCACTGTCAGTGTATCTTCTTTTGGTAAAATATTAAATCTCCAATTTCTAAAAATTAGGTCATTAGGGGCTGAGATAACCAGTTTGTAAAGTGCTTGCCACACAGACATGAGGACCTGAGTTAGGAACCCCAGAACCCACATAGGAAGTTAGGCATGGCAGTGAGCACCTGTAATCACAGCACCAAGGATGACCAGTCAGGAAGATTCCTTGCACTTGGCTGGCCTAGCAGAATTGGTGAGCTCCAGGTTCAGAGAAAGATGCTGTCTCAAATAAGGTAGAAAGTGATGGAGGAAGATACCTGATGTCCACCTTTGACCTTCAGGTCCATAAATGCACAAACTATATACACCACACACATTAAAAAAAAAACAAAAAGGTTTAGTATGTTTTGAGAGTGTTTCATATACTTTGGATATAAATTATCTACTGTGATTTGGAACCATTTTCTCAATCTGTTTATTTCCTTAATGGGCGTCTTTTAAAAAGTGGGAGTTACTTATTTGGTGAAGGCCAGTTTATCTGATTGTTCTTTCAGAGGCTGCTCTTGGTATCATGTCTGAAAACTGCGTGGCCCACAGTGCGAAGATTTTCCTAACTTTTTCTTCCAGAACTTCTTTCAGACTCTGTTTTATATAGAGATTGAAGTGTGTGTATTGAGATTGATTCAGTGTAGTCTGTGTTTATCTGTGTCCTTATTAAAAATATGTAAAACTTAAAGGATCCATAAATAGTGAAAGGAAAATAATTCAGCAAGTGTGTTATCCATGCCTACCTGCCTTTCACCACCTGGCATGGATGCCAGTCAAAGCTTACAAGGACATTTCTGTTCTCTGAGGCCATGTCCCCACAGTACTGAGCATACTGGGAGAATCATTGTTACAGCTCTATTATTAGAACCCTGGTATTGCCCTTTTCCTGAACTAGTACTGGTAGAAAATCTAGTGAATGTGCATTAAGTGCTACTTGAGTCAGTTCCTCATTTTGACTGTTCTTGATGCAGTACACAAGTGGTGGTGCCCTACTTTGGAGAGGCAGACTTTAACACCAAGTACTTGGAGTCTAGTCAGGGAAGCAGTTGGCCAGCAAAGGATGTGGCTGCAAATTAAAGTCACGAAGCAGGTAGGTAGGAGTGATTCATGGTTTGAAAACCACTCTGGGTAGGAAACTAATGTGTTTTTTGTATCTCTTGCAGAAAGTATACCGCAGGACTCTGCACACATGCATCCCAGATCAAGTCACTGAAGCTTCTGGGATGCTCTACTCAAGATGAACAGTCACTGCTCTTAGGTCATTTAACCAAGTGGAATATTGTGAAGGTCTAATGTGCTAATGATCATAGAACCATATTATCACATAATAAATTTGGTCACAATAGAAGCTCAGTTACTTAAAAATTATTTTATGTGTATGAGTGTATTGCCTGTATGCATGTAAGTGTACCCATCTTCTGCAATGTCCACAGAGGTCAGAAGAGGGTGTCAGATCCCCTGGAACTAGAGTTACAGGTAGTTGTTAGCCACCATGTGCATAATGGGAACTGAACCTGAGCCCTCTGTAAGAGCAGCTAGTGCTCTTAACCACTGTGTCATCTCCAGCCCCAATTAATTGCTTTTTTTAAATCAATTATTTTACTCAATGTGCTTTCCTTTGAAGCCACCTGACAGCAAAGGAACTATTAACCCACAGGATAGAAATTGAGTATCTTAAGAATTCACAAAGAAAGTATAATAAACTTGGAGGGCTTCTAAGATGGATAAAACTTTTAAATGTATTCTCTTCCCGTTTTCTAGAAAATTGAGGCTTTGCAAATGTACTTCAAGGTATATCTAGAGCTTGTTTCTTCCAGGTTACCTATGGTCACTCAGGTTAGGAGGAAATTGCCACAACTGAGGTACTTGGAAGTAAAGGCTAACACTGGTAATTCTTCTACCTGTTGACACTCCCCATGCTATGTAAGCTGCCCTGAGTTTGTTTCCAGTTGCCTAGAAAGACTGCCCATGAATACTGGAAATTTAATTTTTGTTAAACTAAGTATTTTGCCTGCTCACAGTTTGCCAGGCTGAGACGATGTGCCCATTTGGTACACCTAAGAAGTGGAATTGGCAGGCTGTAAAAGAGCCCCACTCAGAGCTGCCCTCTGCACTTACCCTGGAGAAGTTATGGAAGTGGCTGCAGACTTCATGGTTGATGTAGTTATGCTAGGCTTAGTGTCAGGCTTTGGTGCTTGGCGGGAGGGGATCTTAAGTGGATTTGAAAACGGGAGCTAGGGAAGTGGCTGTCTTGCCTTAGCATTCAGGAAGCCTTGGGTTCAGTTACCAGCACTGTATAACAGAAGGAGGTGGAGGCAGGAAGATCAAAAGTTCAAGGTCATCCTTGAGTTGCAAGCTAGCTCAAGTTATAAGAGGAGAGGGGAAAAAAGATATAGGCATAAATATTTAATTTCTTAAAAACAAAAGGAAAAATTACATGTGGCCAATATGCTTACAATGCTCCATGGTTGGGAGCCACATTAAATAACCCTTCTATGCTTGGCAATTGGCATATGGTAGAATGGAGGCAATGGGCTTCTTAACTGGAACCCTAGTGTTGGGTATTTTTGTTGGCTGTGATAGTGTATCCTGACAAAAGCAGGTTTTGGGAAGGGTTGAGAAAGGGTTAATTTTGACTAAATCATGGCTGGAAAATTATGATGGAGCTTGAGTCAGCTGGTCACATTGCATCCCTCTGCATAGTTGGGAAGCAGAGGGAGATGAATGCTGTTCAGTTCCCTTTTGTTTATTCAGTCCAGGATATCCTATATTCAGCCTCTGAATGGTGGTGTCCACGTTTAGAGTGGTTCTTCCCACCTCAGTTAATAAGATAATCCCTCATAGGCATGCCCAGAGGCTAACCTAATCAAGATGACCTCTCACAGGTATACCTGGAGACTTTCTCCTAGGTGACTCTAGGCCTTGTCAAGTTGACAGTTAATATTAACTTTCACATTGGGGCTTCATACGTTAGGTTAGATTAGATAAGATATAGGTGAATATATAGTTTAGTTGACTGGAGTTAGCCTACACAGGCATAATACTCTTCTGAGAAGCCTTATGTTGCCAAATAAAAGGACCAATGTGAGGTGTGGGATACTTTCCCTAGAGTTACTGGTCACCGGATGTCCCTGAGACCCCCCCCCCCCAAAAAAAAAAAACCAATACAGGCTATTACCATTGCTCTTAGTTTCCCACCAGAACTTGATGGTAAGACTCTATTACTGAAGACACCACACACTTTGGTCACAAGATACAGAGAAATCAAGTTGGTACTGACCAAGAAGCCCTGTTGGCTAGCTCTTTAATACTGGAAGGTGCTATGTAGGCTTGGGGAGTAGGAGTGGGGGAGTCATGAACAGTCTTACTCAGCTATGTACCCTGTATGCTACAACAACTAGAGTGGCAAGATACACTCGGGTGCATGGAGAGTTACGGCGCTAGCCAGCTACCTTCTGATTAGATTGAAAGCCTACTCCACAGAAGGAAACTGATACTTTGCACTATAGATCTGGCCAAGAACCCTTGATTGAGGAGCTCACAGGCCCCAGGGGTAAACCTATTACTGTTTTGCTAAATGAACATAGTATCAAACTACCTTATAAACTCATACCCTATACTCAGATTAGCACAGCTCTCAGACTTTATGAGAGAAGTTTATGTAGTGGATGGTGGTAACACACAAGCCCACAGCTGGCCAAAGTTCAGTGTCAGTGGAGTACTCAGCCATAAATGGGACATGTATATCACACCCTCTGAAGCTTAAGGACCATCATAGGAGCTAGAGGGAGACCCTGTCTCAGAAAAAAAGTTGGGGGGTAGGAAGGTAGCGGTTAGAGTAGAGGTTAAATATGATCAAAATACAGTATATGCAATATATGAAATTTTCAATGAAAAATACGAAGAATGAATGTCCAAACAATGTAAGAATGAGGAGTATCGGGTGCAAAGCACAAAGCTTGAGACCTCAGGAGACCCCACCAGACAGAACTCAGAATTGTATAAAAATTAAGGGTGAAAAGAAATTTGGAGGTGAGAATTTAAAGCAAAACTGAATTTCTTAGCAGCTACCTTTTAAAACCAAGCATATGTGACACAGCAGCAGGAGGGTTTATTGGTTCTTGGTCAGTTCAAGGAGGAGGATGGAAGTTTTGGCTGTAGAGTCCAAAGCTGCTGCTCTGAGAGTCCTGCCTTTAATTTGTTTGTTTTAGAATACTCCAATAAACATAGTTGATATTCTTCTGTCAAGTCTTGTGGACTTGTTTCCCAGTTTCCACAATCAGCAGCACTGTATTTATGGCAGTATATAAACTACATTTTCACATATAGGTCCATTTGAAATATCTTTGTGCACTTTCAGGGTGAGAGGACCCAGGACATGGAGCACAGGTGCCATGAGAAAGCAGAAGGTATGTCTGTGTCCACTGTCTTGATGACTCTGGGGACGTGGGAAGAGCCGTGTATGGGGAGACTTACTAGCTCAGGAGAGCCTAACTGATAGCCCAGCAACTGCCCACCACCCCATCAAGGCAGGGGTGGGAGTATGTTTTGTAGCATTTTCATGAGTTGCAAAAATAGCACAGTGTTTTGTGAGAATAAATAATTCCCTCATCCTTTTACCCAGACTTCCGGAGTGTTACCATTTTGCTGTATGTACATTACATGCATTATAGGTGGTAGGTAGGTAAGTAGATAATTCAGACTATCCCAGTAAACTCTCATATTGAGAGGCTTAAACAACAGACAATTCCTGTTTTAGAGGCTAGAAGTCAGCCTGGTATAGCCCACATTTATCCTAGGACTCTGAAAGCTAAGGCAGGAGGATCTGAGCAACATTACAAGATGCTATCTCCAAGAAAAGCTAGGGGGTTATGGGGGTAGGTAGAGGCTACAAGTCCATAACAGGCTAACGGCCTGGTCACTTTCTGGTGGGGTTGTCAAGAGAGCCTCCTAAATGTGTCCTTATGTGGCCTTTTCTTGGTATGTGCAAACAGCAAGCAAGGTCACATCAATGATTAAATCATGGCCCCATCCGTATTACCTCATTTGACCTTAATTAGAAGCCCAGTTGTAAATACAGGTATATTCATTACTTTTCTCCTTCCAGTGACCAAATGCCTAACAGCAAGCAGCTTAAGAGGAAGAGTTTATTTGGGCTTACGGTTCGAGGGAACACAGTTCATCATGGTGGGGAAGCCATGGTGGCTGGAACATGAAGCAGCTGGTCCACGTTGGTTTCATAGACAGGAGGCTCAGAGAGGTGAATACTGTTGCTCAATTCTCTTCTTTTCTTTTTTCAGTCCAGGTCTCCAGCCTAATGATGTCACCCACATTTAGGGTGGGTCTTCTCAGTTAACCCAATCTAGATAATCCCTCACAGACTTGTCTAGAGGGATGTTTCTATGATGATTCTAGACCCTGTTCAGTTGACAGTGTAACCAGCTACAGTGGTTAGATCTTCAACATTAATTTTGACAGACGATCAGCTCATAATGTAAATTTTTTCTGAATCACTTAAAGATAAATGATAATGACATATATTTCCTACAACAGTACACCTACATCAGAAAATATTGGGAGGATTGACTTCATTGTTTTATTGTCATTTTATTTTTGATTGTGTAAAGTTCTGTTCTAGTCTCCCATAACACACAGTGATATACTTAATGTGACTCAGATTCAGGTCTATTTTTCAAATTTTTCTTCATTTTGAGACAGGTCTCTTGCTGTGTAGACTGGGCTGGAGTTGAACCCATGATCCTCCTACCTTAGTCTCCCAAGTTCTGGTATTACAGATTTGCACCATCATGCCTGGCTCGGATTGGATGGTTTTAATTAATCTACTTTCAAGTTCACTGATTATTATTCCAGGTCAGATCTGCTGCTGTAGCCCATCTAGTAAACTTTTCATTTTAGTTAAATACACATTTTTCTCATTATTGATAGGTTGGATTTTTGTGCCTCTCTTTAATTTCCCTAGCATAATTTCCCTTAGGTCTTTGAACATATTAAAATAGCTGCTTTGAAGTCTTTGTCTAACACCAACATCAGAATCCACATCACTGTCTTCTGCCTGCCTCCCCAGCATGAAAAATATGGGTCACATTTTACTTGTTTATCTCATAATTTCAAAAACTGGACACTTTAATTTTTGATTGTGTAAAGTTCGGTTCTGGTCTCCCATAGCATACATTGATATGCCTAATGTGACTCAGATTCAGGTATACTACTATAGCAACCCTAGATTCTGATCCCCCCCTGGGAAGTATTATATTTTTATGCAATGGCTTCACTGAACAAATCCTAGTCTGTCTGAATGTCTATATGCCACCACTGGGTCTGGGTTTGTGCTGTTTCCTTGATAGTATTTTCAGGTCTGCCTGCTCTGTGTTGCCTTGGGATCAGCACATCTGCTCTCAGCCAATGACTGATCAGATATACTAAAAATACCTTAAAGCCACTAAGGCTTCCACTCTTCTCAGTGCATTTGTGTGTGGTCTGGAGGATGCACTAATGGGTCAGACAGTGGACAGGTGCACCCTAGCCTTTGCTTCCTTTTGGTCCTTGTACAAGTCTTCTCAGTACAGACACAGATCCTGGAACAGGATTTAACCAGTGGCTAGCTAAGAAGAAGCTTAAGCAAAGCATGTCTGTAAAAGGTCTGTCTCTGGTCACAGGCTAGGGCTGTGGACCTACTGCACTTGGAATGCTGATGATACTGCCTCCTTGGCCCCTGTGGGGAAGTGTGTGCTGGGAGGCCATAATGGAGAAATGGGCTCTCAGTAGATAGCAGATCTCATGAAACAACAGGGAACCACAAGGCCCAGAGCCCAGGAGTGCTCCTGTACTTCTTCCCACCCCCGGGTGCCCTTGAGGGGGTGATGTAAACTGGATAGCTTATGCCCACACTCCCACCATTGGGACATAAAGGCCCCTGAAAGTATGGGGCTGGGCTGACACAGCAGAATCTGTTCCTCAAGAGCTCTCTCAGGACTAGAGACAGTCCATATACCACCATACATCATCATAGGACTGGGCTGTACCTACTCCAGAGGGACTTGGAAAATCAGATCAGACCAGCTTCAACCTCCTTCGTCAGCTGTGCTTATGAACAGGTACTACCCTCTGAGTCTCCATGTGTGGGATAGTAGACATGACAGCATCTACTTTGGGGCATGGCTGTGAGGGATAGGTGATCCCCAGGCAAGTGTTTGAACAAGCCAGCTCTCAGAGCATGCTCTCGAGTATCTATCCCCTTTGGTCAGTAACATTTTCATCAGGGAAGCCATTTCCTTGCAGAATCATACACAGATTCATCTGCAGACAGAGTTGTATTGGGCCTTTATCCCAGTGGGTACCCAAGGTCCCACAGGGACATAGATGTTAGTGACAGCAGATCCAACTCCATGGCTCAGGCCTCAGAAAGCAGACAAGCCTCTACCCAAGCCTTGGAAACTGCCGTATGGAAGAAGCTTTCTTTGAAAAGAGCTTGAGGCCCTGACCTGTGGGTCAGAGTTCAGAAGAACACAGGAACATACAGCACTCCGAGACAGGGACCTGGCAGTGCCTCCAATGTCATAGCAGTGCACAAAAAGTCACAGCAGTGCATTAGGACAAAGTTGAGAAAGAGATGTGACCTCAACCTTGAAAATTTCTGTAAAGTATACAGATGACTTTTACAAAATAGAATCTGGACTAATGAGTTTTACAGACAAGCTCTCTGAGCCTTGTGTTCTTGTGACCTGGGCACTTGATCTTGATCTCTCTGAACCTCTATCTGCCCTCCACCCAAGATCGTGAATGAATGTGTGTGTGCTTGAGAGTTAAGAAATCAAAGCACTGGAAGGCAGCACATTCATATTCATATCTTCATTGAAAACAATGAAGATTGAGAATGCCTGATATGAGTATGAGATATTTTAGACCTAGGGATGAAAGGGCAAGATAAGGGTGAATCCAAGCTTTTTAGTTGCACAGTTCCAGGAGACATCTGGAGGAATAGGTGTCTTCTGAGTTCTGGTTCATTCTTTAAAGAGTCAGGCTGGTTATTCAGGTATAACTCTAATATTGGCATAGTAATGCAGCAAGAATCCAGCCTCCTCCTTTCTGTAGGCCTAGCTCATGGGCACCTGGCTCCTCTTTTCCAGGTGAGTTTTTGCTTCTGCAACAGCTTCTAAGTCATCTCAACTAGAATGTGGAGGACCCCCAAAAGTCCAGGCTTCATCTTGTTTGAGGACAAGAGAGGACTCTAGGATCTCCAGAGCCATGCTCAGTGTCACTAAAGGAGGGTGGCTATTTTGGGTGGTTGGGGCTCCGTCAGTCATTTAAGAGATTTTCCAGCAGCCAGTGTTGGATATGCCACCCTGACAGAGCCCAGACAACCACCTTCCCCTTCCTCTCCCAATCCTTTTGTCTCTGTAGCTCTTAGTTGCTCTGGGTGACCCACATAACCCCTCTGTGTGCCACAGTCCCAGAAAAAGCCTCCCACAGGGTCCCTGCTAGTCCTTCCCCACCTCCACACCCCCTCACCTAGGGACCAGAGGAGAGTGAGAAGCTCAGTCCCAATACAAACACATCAAGTAATCTTGTCCAGGAGCCATCTTCCAGAACATGCAATCACCTGTGAGAAAAACCCCTCCCAGCAAAACACATCTGTAATTTCTACTCAGCAACAGCAGCCCAGAGCTCCAGCCATCAAGGGTAGGCTGAAGTTTGATCCCTCCAACAAATGAAATCTCTCAACTGGGTGTTAGCTTCCTGGCAGCCTCCTAAAATGGTGGCGCTGCTCACAGCATTCTAAAATGTTGGTCCGGGCTTAGCCCCAGGAAAATCCCTCTGCTTATCTGGAGACCAACCAATCCTGAGCTAAACTGCCCAGCCTATGTCATGGGAAGTTACCCAAGCACCTAACTGCCTATAAAAGATATCCTACTTCCCCTTCTGATTGCTGTTTCTCTGCTCCCTGAGAGGTAGCCCAGCGGTCTGTTTGCTCTTAAAGTGCTATCCCCCCGATGGAGTTGTCTGGTCGGTGGTCTTCGATGTGTGCTTCCATACACTGGGGAAACTGGCAGGTATGTGCCAGCAGCTCTTCCTACTGTGAGCCACTCTTGCCAGGCTGCATGGACCCCCACCCCACAACTGCCACCACCACAATGAAGCATGAACCCCTGCATTACAGTTACAGAGGGCTTGGGTTGTCAAAATGTGGCTACTGAATCACTCCGCAAGTCTGTCACAGCATTTGGGATGAGTCATGGTCACCAGCCAGCCTTGGTGAAAGAAACTAATTGTTAACTGAGATATTGGGTCCACAACTCCAAAGGGAGACCAGTTCTTACCTCTATGGGCTTAGAGGGCTCCGAGTCATGTATCACATAAAGAAATGACACTCTAATTTGCTACACACTGAGTGAAGCCTCCATATAGGCCTCTCCCTGTTTTCCAGACTGAATGAAAAATTTGGAATCTACTTTTAGCTTTTGAGTGCAGAGAATGGTTTATAAGTTTTTAGAGCCAAACTGAATTCAGGGCTACTCTCCAACTGTCATTTGGCAGTGGCATTTCCTATCTTCTTAGGTGGGCAGGAATTTCATTTCTTCCAGGCTGTAGGACACTCCTTACTCTGGAGCTGAGATTTGACCCCAGGTGCAGGCCCGGGTGAATCAATTTTGGAATGACCTGGGGTATAATTGGCAGCCCCTTTTAAGACAAGCTGTTTCCAGAAGGCACACGGAACATGCGTGTCCCCTCCCTGCACAGTCAGCTGTACAGCCAAGGTGAAAATTCTGTCTGCTTGGCTTACTGTCCAAGGATGATTTATTTGTAGAGAGGCTCTCTCCTCACCTCCCTACTTTCTAGGTCTTATTTTTAAGAGGCAGCCCCAGCACAGGTCACCCCAGGCCTGGACAGACCCTGGCTACCGCAAGACTGCCACTGCTTTTCAGGTGGTCAAGCTGCAGCTCCATGTGATCCCATCAGCTTCCTAGATGAGCCTTTCTGCAGATATCACCATTCTTGTCACCTTCCTGCAATTTGAATCGCACGGCAGCTCTGCATCCAATGCTAAAATCCTTCATCTTCCCTGTTGCGGCAGGATGATGGATTCTGTACAGATGGCAGCTGCTCCCAATCTGCAAGCAGCAACCAGGAGGGAGAGGAGGAAAGCCAAACCCTTTCTTGCTCAACAGCTCTGGAGCCTTCCAAAAGTCTGAAATCTTCAGGGCTCCAAAAAAAAAAAAAAAGATGTTCCAAAGTGAAGGCTCAAAGGCAGTTATCTGTGACCATCTCCTGCCTCTCAACCCACCGTCTTTTGAGTCAAGCCACAGAAACTAGAATTCCTCTTTCCTGAGGCAGGTCATAGACACTAGAAGCCTTTTCACAGAGCCAGTCATTAAGCTTAAACATACTCCTCTGGGCCTGGAGGTGTAGCTCAGCGCTAGAGTGTTTGCCTGGCATGCACATGTCCCTGGGTTCAACCCCCAGGATCTCAGAGTAAACGCTTGTGATTTCACCTCATGCCTTTCTGTGGGGCAGGGGGTTGTCATAAAACAGTCCCTGAGCTACTCTGATTGGTCATAAGACCCCCATTCCAGAAAGATCCTGCCCATTCCCGAGACAAAGGAATGCTGCATAGAAGCCACTGTTACAGTCTGAATGCAAAAAGTCCCCCACAGGCTCATGTGTTGATTGCATGATCCCCAGCTGGTGGCACTATTTTCAGAGGAGCTGGAAGCATTAGGAGGTGAGGCCCAGTTGGAGGTAGCTGGTCACTGGATGCATGCCATCCCTTCCTTTCTCTCTGCTTCCTGTTTATCATGAGGTGAACAGCCTCCCCTCAGGCTCCTGCCACTATGATGTCCTGCTTTAAGCACATAGGGCCAGTGATCGTAGACTGAATTTGCAAACTCAACAAAATAAATCATTCCTCCTTCCAGTTGTTGATGTCAAGTAATGTCAGAATGATTTTTAAAAATTGTAACACAGGGTTTGGAGAAATGGCTCAGCAGTTAAGAGCACTGGCTACTCTTACAGAACTGCGTGTTTTTCTTCTTTTTAAAAATGTATTATTTTGGGGGTTGGAGAGATGGCTCAGCAGTTAAGAACACTGGTTGTTCTTGCAGAAGACCCAGGTTCAAATCCCAGCACCCACATAGCAGCTAACAACAGTCCGTAACTCCAGTCCCAGGGGATCCGACAGCCTCTTCTGACCTCGGGCATTGCATGACATGGGTGCACTTACCTACATGCAGACAATACACGCACACACATAAAGTTTTAAAGTTTTAAATTATTTTTATTTAATGTGTATGAGTGTAATGCCTACATATAGGTAGGTGCACCCATGTAGTGCAGTGCTGGCAGAGGTCAGAAGAGAATGACAGATTTCCTGGAACTAGACTTATGGATGGTTGTTAGCCACCATGTAGGTGCTGGGATTCAAACCCAGGTCTGCAAGAGCTTGGTGCTCTAAACTGCTGAGTCATCTCTCCATCACTGTGTGTTTTTCTTTGATTGACCTGTCTTGTTAGAGGAGTGTTGGTAGTGACCTTTTATGAAGGGCTGAGAAGGGACTGCTCCTTTTCTTTCTCCTACAAAAAGTATTAGGAAAGTTGTCACTCAATTCTTCTGGGCATGGGTCCAGGGTCCTGTGGGCACAGAAGTGTCCCAAGCTTGGCAGGGCCTCAGGTGCCCCGGCTGGCCCTTACTCTTCCTCCTGCTCTGTTCCCCAGTGCTGCACCACACACTCCTTTCTGTCTTTCTCTGACTCCTCATCTGTCTTCAGTCTCACTTTGTTTCTTCTTTTCTCTACCTTGGGCTTACTGAAGAGAGTAGCAAGCATCTGTGGTACTCAGGCAAATGAACTTGGTTCAGCCATCACCATTACCTGCATTTGGAGCCCTTTGCCAACCTGATGGGAGACGAAGGTATGTGAGTCACGGTCCCTAGCCTTGCAGAGCAGGATGAGCCAGCTGGATGTTGGGGGACTCCATCGAAACCAACTTATAGCTGCAACCTACCTGGTGCTTCCACCTCGAAAGTGGACCTAAAACCCAAAGGCTACTGGAATTGTGGGCACAGGAATCAGCCCTACTCCCCTTGGAAAGGCCCTGACACAAAGGTGTACATGAACTGTATTGCCAATGTGTTTCTCTGTAAGCTTTCATTTTGCCTACACCCAAGAATTTACTCCAGGGGAAGGCACTGGATTAGGAAGGGCACTCCTGGCCTGTGTCTGCTCCAAACCACAGTAGATGTTTAACTTTAAGCTTGGAGTGTTTATCTAATGACAATGGCCAGCTGCCACCCCACACACTGCAAATGCTGACCTGGCAAGGTGCCTGAGCCCCTCCCATCTGTCACTCCCAGCCTTTGGTTCCTGGTGGACTCCTTGAATGTCAGGACTCAAAGCCAACCCTGGCCTACCTCCTTTTCTTGTTTCCCACCACTTGGGGGTTTGGGAGCCAGGTCCCTGGTGAAGAGAGCACATTTGTGGACACTTCTGCCCCCACTGCTGTGTTCCCTGGGCCTCAGCTCTTAATCCTGGCTGGTGGCCATACAGGTAAGCCAGTCTTTTGGGCCCACAGATTCCCTCCCTCTACCAACAGAACTGCTTCCCTTTTCAGGGCTCTAGCCACATCCCATCTGTGGCACTGAGGAGTAGGCTCCTGTACAGGAAAGAATCCATCGTGTTCCCTGGTGCCTCCCTTCCTCCCAGCCAGGGCCTGCCCCATCAGTCTCTGCTACATCATGCCTCTGGTTTATCTGGAAGCAGACTACTTTCCCTGCATGCCTTTCTTCCTTAGTTGGGGACCCCTTTCGGAGCTCAAGTCTCACTTCCTCCAAGAAGCCTTCCCTGACTGCTCCCCACTGCTGATCCGCGATTGTGGCCCCCAGTCTCTGGCCATTCTGTTCCAGCTGCCAACAGTTCTCATCAGTGGGGACCCATTCTTCTGCCTGCGGAGATGGAAACCACAGTGGAAGGCTGTCAGGCTGATTTTAGAAATGAATATCTTGAATTGTCACCTTAATAGGAAGACACATAAACCAGAGAGTAAAGAACTTTGGCTGTGAATAAGAAGGTGTGGGCACCTACCAAACTCATCATTAGGAGCTGGTGCATCAGTGGTTCAGTACTTGCCTAGCGCACACAAGACCCTGGGTTCTAGTCCCAGGAGCCACAGAACAACCATCACTAGGTAAGAAAATCAGAGTCCTGGCTACCACACTATCTTGCCCTCCCCCAGAGTCATTTATCATGCATTCTTCCTTTGCTTCTGGGCTGAGAGCTGAGGAGGCTTTTCTGGCTTTTAAAGGAGACTTTGGGGTATTCCTCTAATACTGCAGTGAAATTGAGCTAGCAGGTTTACCCTTAAATCTCTGAAAAATTTCCTTGATGGCCCTTGACCTCCTTTTTGCCCCTTGTAAACAACAGTTGGGACATATGCTGTTGCTTAAGAAGGTGCTAGAGTCCTAGCATGGCTCTCAAACTGCCCTGATGCCTAGTGGGAGACCAGAGGCTAATTACCAGGTGTTAATTACAAAGCTTGCCCAGCCCTCCACCCTAAAGTGGGAGTCATTTCATGCCTCAAGATCTTCAAATGCCCCATGACCACCACAGGTGATTCTGCCCCTCTGCAGCTGCTTCAGCTTACCACTGTGGTCCACAAAGAACCCATTGCCTACCCATTTCAGCCAGACCAGGAAGGCCCATTTCACCTGTGCAGACTGCCACGACTGTATTGAAAGTCTGAGGTTAGCCAGCGGGCCACTGGGTACCTGTGTGAGCCAGCTCCTGTTGATGTAAGTAGTCTTACTCTCACTGGTGTTGACTCAGTTGGTGTAAGGCTCCCTTCATCTGCAGCATAAGTCCTAATAAACCCTCTTTCCAGTGCCCCCTCCACCCCAGCATGAGGATTGTTCACACGAGCCAATGCTTGGAGCTGTCCTTGGAGCCACCCAACATTGACTATCCATTCAGGTTAGGAAGGACAGCCTACAGCCTGTGACATGTCTTTTGTAAGCTAGGGAGGGGATGAATCCCACAAGAATTAGGCAAGAGCCCCGGAACAACATTTCCTACATGGAGGATCCAGCAGGGATATGGAGGGAGGGGTCAGTTGTCCTCTGACTTCCAGTCATTGCACAGTGATGGGAGGCAATCCAGGCCATCCCATTCCAATTTCTGTCAAAGAAAGTCTGTGGATAAGGCATTGTGGGGCCATGTGGTAATATGTTCAAGCAGCCAGAAAAGAGCATGGTGAGTGTATTAGCTACTTTTTTGTTGCTGTGATAAAACACTGTGACCAAGGGAACTTACAACAGGAAGAGCTTATTTGAATTAGAGTCCATCATGGCAGGGAAGCATGTTGGCAGGAGGTAGTCAAGCAGGAACAGAAAGCAGAGAGCGACTGGAGATCCCGCAAGGCTTAAGAACTCTTTAAGCCCACCCCCAGTGATGTGCTTCTTCCAGCAAGGCCACACCTTCTAAGACCTCCAAAAACAGTGCCACCAGTGAGGAACAATATATTCAAATGCTTGGAGCCTATAGGGGACATTGTTATTCAAACCACCACAGTGAGTAACTGGAATTTCCACCTGTGATTTGACTCAATGGTGAAAATAGGACACAGCAGCATTACTGTTTATTTTTCACTAAATTCTTTTAACTTTTGGAGTTGTCCAATTTTTTTGATGGCACAGAGCTTAAAAAAATAAAAACTGGGGGCTGGGAGATGGCTCAGCAGTTAAGAACACTGACTGCTCTTGCAGAGGACTTGAGGTTTGATTCCCAGCACCCACATGGCAGCTATGAACCGTCCTTAACTCCAGTTCCAGGGGAATCTGAAGCCCTCTTCTGACCTCCACAGCATTGCATGACATGGGTGCACTCACATACATGCAGGCAATACACTCATACACATAAAAATATTTAAAAAAAACTATATATGTCCTTTGGAGCTCGATGGACCCTCAGAGAACCCTTTCCAGCTTGGAGAAGCCAGGGAAGCTAACTATACCTGTGCTGCATCTCTGTGGGTGGGGCGAAGATGAGGGGCACTTTGGGAACACCACAGCATGTGCTGCCCCTGAGAGGACTGCAGCCTTGTGGCTTCTGAACTGGGGAGCCTGACTGGGCTCCCATCAAAACAGAGCCCATAAGAACCCCTGAGAGCCTTAGATCTTCAGCCAGGTTCTAGGTAGAGAGGTTGAACTTCCTAATAGAGGCCAATGCTGCCCAGAAGTGCAGACCATTAGAACATTGAAGGAAACAAAAGCTGGCCTGCTGGCAAGGAAGAATGGGCTTGAACTGCTTGATTACAATTACTGTTTTCATTGATAGGCAATTACTGTCACAGTTCCATAGGAAGAATAAGTTCTGCTGTTTTATGGCCCAGTAGGATAAAATAGATAATGCATAGTGTATATCAAGTATCTAGAAGGGAGAACTGTGTGTGTCTGTGTGTGTCTGTGTCTCTGCGTGCATGTATATTACAGGTGCTCACCTATGTGTGCATGTAGAAGCCAGAGGTTGATGTCAGATGTCTTCCTCAGTCACTCTCAACATTATGTTTTAAGACCAGGTCTCTCACTGAATTTGAATCCTGCTGTTTCAGCTACACTGCTGATCAACCAGTCTTTGGGATCATCAGCCTCTGTTCTCCCAGTGCTGGGGTTACAGATGTATGCCACCACTCCCAGCTTTTATCTGGGTGCTTAAGTTCCCACCTCTGGTCCTCAAGCTTGCAAAGCATGCATTTTACTGACAGAACCAAATCCCAAGACCCTAGGCAAGGAGAACTTTGGATGTACTCACCATTAAGTAAGGAGAAACAGCAAGATGCTGTTACTGACAACACTTTACAAAAAGTGTGGGTTTTCTTCCCCATGTAGCTAAAATTCCTTCTGGAGGGGTTTAAAAACCTCTGCTCCCTCCCAACTTGGTCTCTACAATAAATCAACAGACAGAGGTACAATTTTGCCAAACTACAGTCTGGGAAACCAGTAAGTTTATTGGGCTTACTTACAGAGCAATGAGTGAGGATTTACTTATAGGAGTGTGGGTGCTCCCCTTCTAAAGGCTCATTGGAAAGTCTTCATGCCAGCATGGATGGTGACTTCCCCACAGCCACACAAAATGGCAAGAGAGCCTCCCCTCTACTTCCTCAGTTTATATAACCTTAGCCTTTCCCTCTGTGCAACTAGGGCAGATTGATTTGTTGGGAGGTATGGCTAACCCTCCCTGCCCCTCCTTCCTTGTGGAGCCTGTCAATAAGCTCAGCAGTGATGATCCCAGGCAAGCAGGTACAGCCAAGCTTGGGAAGATGGCGTCTGTCCATGGTCTGTTTGTCAGAGGACAGTCCTAAGGAACAACCCCACACTATAGCTTCATCAGCAACAACAAGGTGACTTAAGACTCAGTTCACTGACCCTGGGGCTGGTCCCACTTCATCTCATGGGATGCCACCACTTCACAGGTCATAGGCCCTCAGGGTACCCACACTTCTGTTTGACTCAGTTATAGAACTGGGGCTTCCCACAGCCACCACTCATCTTGAGTCAATCATTTGTTCTAACAGCTCACAGGATACAAGTGGGGATAAGAAAATTCCCAGAAAAAAACCCAGCATCTTCAACTGAACCTCCTACAAGACTGGTTACCTGATTGTGGAGAGTTTGGAAGGTTGCAGGTCCACAGCCTGATTATAATTTATCTTGGTCTATCTTTAGCCTCCTAAATAGTCATTCCTTTCCACTTTGATATCTGACTTAACATCCTGTGGCTAACATAGAAAACCTTTCAGAATGATTTAACTTAACAAACACTAGCTTCCACCAACCAAGAGGCTGAGTGTCATCAGATAGCATCTGAGGCCTATAGCTGAGATTTCTGTTTTGCTATATCTGCCTACTTAATGTTTCCACCAGTGTATTTGGAAAGTGCCTTGATTTATGACTTTTTTGTTCTGTTACTATAAAAACTCCATGAAACTGCTTCCATGTTGGAATTTGGGGTGACCAAAACCTGTTTCCAGGTAATTAATGGCCACTCATATTTGGCTCCAAGATAAACAATCTCTCATCCCCTTTGAGATGAGAATTCTGCTTTGTGTCGATATAAGGGAGCTTTTTCTTTACTGTCCAGCATCTTATGAAGGGCACGTATGGGCAGAGAGGAAGAGACACACAGAGCAAGGTCTGGGAGGTTCTTGCAGCTTCCTTTCTGGAGGACCTGGAGTGTGCACCTCACCAGCACCTGCCTACCAGCAGGGAAGCCCACAGAACCCCTTTGCTTAGGAGTATTTATAGATATCTCATTATACAGGAATGTTTGATTAAATCATTGGCCATTCAGTTCTATCTTAGTTTCTTCTCCTGTTGCCGTGATCAAATACCTTGACAAAAGCAACTTAAGGGAAAAAGCGTTTATTTTAGCACATATTTAAGGTAGCGAAGTCAAGGCAGCAGGAACTTAAAACAGCTGGTCACACTAGTCCCTGCCCAAGGAATGGTCCCTTTCCATAGTGGATGGGTCCTCCCACCTCAATGAACATAATCAAGATAAACCCCACAGACATGTCCAGAGGCCCATCTCCCAGGTGATTCTAGGTTCTGCTAAGTTGAAAATTAGTGTTAACCAATCTCCAATCCTTGTCCCTTCTCTAGAGGTCAGGAGTAGGGGCTGTAAGTGCCAACCTCCAATCCTGTCATTGTCTTGGCCCTAGACCATCCCTATCCAGAAGTCATCAGGGCCTGCCAGCCACCAGGCATCTCATTAGTGCACAAAAGATGCTCTTTTTACCTTAGAATCCCATTTATACCATGCTGTCCTGTGCATGCCTCCTACGTGATAAAGTTTCATTTATGACCTGTGCACAGAAAGAGATTCACAACCATAGCTAATAATAAAATAGAATGATTAATACCCTGGAATGAAAGTTATGTGGAGAGTCTCTGTCTTTCAGAAAGTCTCACTGTATGCTTCCCTTTCTTACCCAAGCTTGACCTTGGGTAATCACAAATAAGAGAGGACTACTATGCATATAGTACTACATCTCAGGCTTCACATCTTAGTTTTCCATGGGTATGAGATCTTGGTCAGATGAGGGTGTCTGTGCCTAGGATGCAAAGACCTACCCCCTCACACCATGAGTCCCAAAGAAGGGCACTCATAGTGTTACACTACAATGTTGTGTTCTTTTTTTGTTGTTTTGTTTTTCACGAGCTCCCTGGTTGGATAAACTCCAGATTCTACAAGTTGGTTTGGGGTATAATACTACAGCTGGGCTTTTCTCATCAGGGAAACACAGCAGAGCCTCGAGAGAGGAAATCCCAGTCCAGTTATTTCGTGAGTGGCACCACTGTCAGCAAGAGCACATTCAACTTCCCAGCTGTCCTATGTGTGCAAATTCCTAGTCCTTCAAAGACCAGCGTCCTTGTGTGACTCAACACCCCCCTCCAGCTCAGTGATCCACAGCTTTCTCCACAGGCTGGTCTCTGGAAATCAAAGCTGGAACTGCCTCTTTGAGCTCCCCCAAGCTAGACCTGTCATGCACCCAGCCTTGACCTGCTTCTAAGAGAAGACTTGGCTCAGGAGCTCTGTTTAGGGACTCAGGCACTTTTCTTTGCCACACTCATTCCCTCTTCCCTGCCTGTCCCTCATTCTGCCTCCCTCCCCGCTCCCCCCTCCATTTTCCACCCTTGCTAAGGCTCCTGTATCAAAGGTGAATTTGACAGGCTATATTTAACCTAGATTAAAATTGCTTCAAAATAAGATATTTGAAATCTGCATGTCAATCAAGTTTATCACAAATACAAAGTGCAATCAGCTGCTTTGTGTTGACAGCCATGCTGAGGAGCTGATGTGGCTGTGAGTGCATCATCTCAAAGTTCTGACTCAACATGATGAAGACTCATCGTTGAGCACTGGGACAGGCTAGAGCTGTCAATCCTGAGCACAGAGTATTTGACAGTCAGACATGCTCAACAGCCGTTTCCAGGGATAGCTGTTGCTTTGCTACTTATGGGAATGTGGGGCAGGGATGACGGATAAATGATTAGTCACTAAAAAGTAAGTCACACTCAGAAACATCTTCTCTCCAAGTCACTTCTAAGAGAGTTGCTAGAAAACCTGCCACAGGTTCCCTGGCCTCCCATCCCTGAATGGGAGATGAACATGTTCCTTTCCTTCCTGGAGGATCCAGGGAGGACCCAGACCATGGTAGCCTCTGGGTAAGCCTTGGATGCAAAGAGTGTTACTCAAAGACCAGGAGTTAAATTCAAGTGCATTTTCCCCTCCAGGAGCAGGTCTTGTAAGAAGTGCCTGTGAGCCTCACCTCAAATCCTGTTAGTTTAGAGAGAGCTTGGCTAGGCCAACTGAAAAAGTGGAGGAGACCCAGCTGCTGGAATGGAGCTCAAGGCTATGAGATTACATGTAAGAGTTTGTGTGCCTGTGAGTATATGTGAGTTGACAGTATTTATGAGTGTAAATTGTGTGTGTGGGTCATGTGAGACTGTCTATGAATGAGAGTGAAAGAATGTGTGGGTGTGAAGGTGTAAAGATGTATAATGATTAACTTTCATTGTCAGTTTGACTAGATTAGGGCACACCTAGGGGATTAGTGAAGCACACCTCTGGGCATGTCTGTGAGGCTTTCCAGAGACAATTAGATCATGAGGGGTGTTCTAGTTTGTTTCTCCATTGCTGTAATAAAATACTCTGACAAATACCAACTTGGGGAGGAAAGGGTTTACTTTATCTTACATCTCCTAGGTCACAGTTCATCAGGGAGCCCAAGGCAGGAACTCAGGGCAGGAATCTGGAGGCAGGAGCTGGAGCACAGGCCAAGGAGGAACACTGCTTACTGTCTTCCTCCTTTGGTCCCCACTCAACCTGCTTTCTTATACAACATAGGCCCCACCTGCCCAGGGGTGGCACCACCCAGAGTGGGCTGGGCCCTCCCACATCACTCAATAATCAAGAAGATGCTCCACAGACATGGCCACAGGCTACCCCAATGGAGGAAATTCCCCAATTGAGGCTCCCTCTATCCAGGTGTATCAAATTGACACTAAAGCTCTGACCTACTCAAGAGATTAACCCCTTGATGGCTTCACAACATGCTGGCTTTCTTGAAGAGGTGGTGAAAGGCAGCAGATAGGGTCTAGCTGGAGGATGAGGGACACTGGGTGTGGGTCCTTAGAGGCTCCATCTTGCCCTGGCTGCCTCCTACAGTCTCCCTTTCTCTGCTTCTGCCTTCCATGATGTGCATGGCTCTGTTCTGCCATGTTCTCCTTCCCATGATGTACTGAACTGGTCAGAACTATAAACTTAAATAATCTTTCCTCTATCACAGAGAACAGTGGTATCATGTATGGGAATGTGAGTTGTGGGAATGTCTGCATGAACATGAAGATAAGAGTAAGTATGAGGATGCTTTTGGATGTAAAAGCATATGTATGTCTATGAGAGTGTGTACACAAAGTATGTATAAGCATGTGAGTATATGAGAAAAGGCATGTGTATACATGTGTGCAACGCCATTTCCTTTTCTACAGGACCTATACCAGAGCCCTATGGCTAGAAGCAGTTTGTACTGCTGGAGTTGATAGGACTGAAATCGATACAAATATATGGTGTAATATTTGCTTTTTCTTTGTTCTAAAAAAAAATCATTAAACTTTCTGGCTGCAAAATACTAACATTTCAATTGAATAAAAGCACAAGCAAGAAAAATCGCTGTGTATAAATCCATTTGCTCACCCCTGTTATAGGACAGAGTTCGTAAAAAAAATCACCAATACCACTTTAAGAAAAATAGCAAGGTAAATTTTAATTTTCAACCGGCCGGGCTGTCTATCTCGGGAGTAGAAGCAGCCCTGATAATTGTCAGGTCAGAGTTTTTATAGGATTACAGAATTATTATTAAAACAGGACATTTGTGAACCAATCAGGTTTGTACAACATAGCAGAACTTTGACTCTATTAATCAACAACCAATCATTATACAGACAAGTGATACAGTCATATA
>NW_008352485.1:2766670-2784952 GCF_000622305.1 Nannospalax galili
TTACAGAAGCGAAAACAAGCTGGTTAGTAAAAATATAATACCTGGAATTAGCACATTCCATGATTCATGGTGAGGGCAATTTTCCAAGGCCCAAGGTTGCCCCCCTTTTCCTTTCGGTGTGGAGCAAAGTTGCTGCTGAAATGGCTCTGAACAAAATGGAGTAACTTAGGGAAGTTTGCTGAGCCAGTTCAACCCCAAGAAAATACAGTTAATATTTTAGTATATGTCCTTTGGTTCTTTTATGTCCTTTTTTAATGACATGGGAACATGCTGACTACATTGCTAATGAACCCACATTTCACACATATCTCCGACTACTTCCATAAACTCACTGTCACACCAGTGCTCAGTGTAGAATGCCACAGTAAAGGCAGATTCTGATTTTCAGGGTGGTGTGTGTGTGTGTGTGTGTGTGTGTGTGTGTGTGTGTGTGTGTGTGTTACATGTGTATGTATCTGTTTTCACGTGTGGAGCCCGGGCCCAGGAGTCAATGTCAAGTGCCTTCCTCAACCACAGTTCACTTCAGTTTTTGAGATAGGGTCTCTCACTGCTTCACCAATCAGGCTAGATTGGCTGGCCAGCAAGTTCCAGGGATCCTCCTGTCTCTGCCTCCCTGAAGCTTTGATTACAGGTGTGTGCCTCCAGGCCCAGGGTTTTACATGGGTGCTGTGGATTTGAATTCAGGTCTTCATGCTTGTGTAGCAAGCACTTTACCTAATAAGCCATCTCCTCAGGCCATTTATTTTTAATTTTTATAGAGTGTCTTCTATATATTCTTGTGATAAATTCCTAGCAACTAGATTATTTGGGAAAAATATAATTGCTTTTAATTATTTTGATTTGTGAAAATATACAAGATAAGCCGGGCATGGTGTCACACACCTTTAATCCCAGCACTTGGGAGGCAGAGACAGGTGGATCTCTGTAAAACTATATTTGGATTCAATCAGATGGAAGAGTATAATAACTGTGAGGGAAAAAAATGTCTAATAAAAGAGAGGAGGAATGGTTGTTTATTTTAAACTTTTTTCTTTTCTTTCTTTTGTTTTTAAGTGGAGGTAGAGAGGTTGAGACAGGGTCCTGCTATGTTGCACTACCTCCTGAAACTGGTGAACCTCCTGCCTTATCCTCTAAAGTGCTGGGATCGTAGGGTATAGTATCACTCCCATAAAAATAGAAATTACAAAACTTGCGACTGAATCATTTTTGCTACCATAAGTTTGGAAAACAGGATTTCATTGCAGAGTGAAGGACAAGAGGTGGGGCTGAGAGGCAAGACCCAGAGATAAGCGGTCAGGATCATCTTTGTTTGGGGGTCTTTTTATCTGCCTCAAAGGTTTTCGTTTTCCTTTTTTTTAAAAAAAATTATTATTATTATTTTATGCATATGCTTGTATTGCCTGCATGTAGGAAAGTGCACCCATGTCATGCAATGCCTGAGGAGGACAGAAGAGGCTGTCAGATCCCCTGGAACTGGAGTTACAGATAGTTGTTAGCTGCCATGTGGGTGCTGGGATTCAAACCCGGGTCTTCTGCAGGAACAGTGTTCTTAACCACTGAGCCATCTCTCCAGCCCCTGGTTTTCCTTTTAATGTGTTTTTTTCTTTAGTGTTTTTTCTCCTATCTACATTCTTTTTAGAATTTTTTTTTGAGGCAGGGACACACTACATAGCTCTGGTTGACTTTGAATTTACTTTGTAGCCCAAACTAAGCTCAAATCCATAATTCTGCTTCAGTCCCTTGAGTGCTGGGATTACAGGAATATACCTCTACACTCAGCATGTCACCTACTGTTTTAGATGAGGTTGAATTCACATAATACAAAAGTCACTTTTTTCAGGCCTACTGCCCAATGGTTTTTATGTGTTCACCAGAGATGGGCAAATCTCAGAACTATCTGACTCCAAACCCTTTTCAGTACCCAACAGCTAAACTCCACACCTGCTGGTAGTCACTCCACAGGCACCCTCCTGCCCAGGCCTGGCAGCCACTAACCTACTCTCCATCTTGAGAGGGAAAAGCCAAGAACTGGTTGAGAAACAAAACCATGTAAACCTTACCTTAAGGAACAACCCCTTTCTTGCCTAAGGAAATGGTTGCTTGTTTAATCTTTGCTTCTCCATCTGTAAATATGCTCCCTGCTTGAAACTTCAGTTTGTGGGCTCTTGTCACATAGGCTAAAGACCCCTGTGACCTCTGTGCCTGGCCTGCAGTCAGATAGGGAGAAATTCAAACCCATCAGTGACAGAATGGGTATGGAATGATGCTGGATTGTCTATAAATACTGTAAGAAATCATGACCTAGTGCTCAGACCTTGGAGATTACTCCCCTGAGTCCATACTGGTACGAATAAAGAATTTCCAATTTTCCACTCTGTCCTTGGTGCTTGCTTGTCTTTGGCACAGTGAGTTCCCATACAATCTTGATGGCTTAGCCTGTTCTGGACATCTCCCTTGAGATCCTTGGGATTGTGCAGTTTGAGGTCTTCATGACTGATTTCTTTCACTCTGCGTGGTGTTTTTAAAAGTTAATCCATGCCTCAGTATGAATTAGTATTCCATTACTGTTTACTGACAATCTTCATCACACAGGTGGACCAACACCTGTTCATTCATCAGTTGATACGTGGGGCAGAGGTGTTTCCTACCTTCCAGCTTCTATGAAGAAATACTTCTCTGATCATTCATTCACATAGAGGCTTTTGTGTGAACCCACTTTGGGTGATGGTTATTATGTTTAATTTTTTTGTTAAACTGATTTTGAAAGTGGCTACACCTTCCACAATCCATTGGCTCTGATTTTTCTCCTCTGCTCTTGTTCTTGTTTGTTTTCGTCACATTCCCTTGGCCTGGCAATGGCAGAAGATACAATGGAGGCAGGGGGCTCTGAGGGCCTGACGCTGAGCAGACCAGTTGCTCCCTCTTCTGTTGCTGGAATGAAGGGCATCTTCTTTCCTAAGCAGCACCCTTTCCACCTGAGCAATGGGTGGTATTTTGTCTTCTTGCTCATCCACAGTTTTAAGGAAACTAGGTCTGGAATGATTCTAAGGCAGATAGCTAGTGCCTTTATCCTTTGAGAGAGCTAAATACTTATTTTTCATATTAAAAAATGCCACAGGGAGAAAAAAGCAGGGTGAGGTGATAGAACAAAGGTTTTGACACGTACAGGATGGTGTCAAGGCTTAACCTGTGTTCCCTTCCATAATAAGCTATATTGAAATTCCAGCTTTCAGTACCCATGAATGTGACTTCATTTTGAAAGAGGTTCTAGGAGTGCAACTGTCTGGGGAACAAAGGAGAGAACTATGCACAACGTACATTTATACTTGTATCAAAATAGCCTTATGTAACCCTGTGCAATAAAAAAATTAAAAATAAGAAATAAAGTCTCCACAGATGCAACCAAGTTAAGATGAGAGCACACTGGGTTTGGGGCCCACTATCCTAGGTAAAATGCCGCTCCTATAGGAAGAGAGAAACAGGTACATGGGGAGAATGACAGTTGACAGTAGATGAACATATTGAAGTGATACATCTATAGTCAAAGGATGTCATGGCTTGATGGAAAACAACAGAACTAAGAAATTGCAGAGCGCAGATTCTCCCCTAACAGCCTTCAGAGGGTGCATGGTACTGCAGACACCAGGATTTGGAGCTTCTGGCTGCCCTAGAGACTGTTTGCTGTTTAAAGCCACCCAGCACATGATTGTACCAGCCCTGGAACACTAGCACAGATATGAAAGACTTCCCCTTAAGGATCTGGTAGCTCAGGGGAGGGCTGTCTGGAAGATGTCATAATAACAACAAACCTTCTGAGGCAGGACTTGCCTGACAAATTCAGGAAGCAATAAACAGTAGGGTCTAGCAGGTTGTATAAAGGGTTACAGCAACTCTTGGAAACACAAAGCCTGATAGTGGCATCACTGTGGGGATTTATTTTTTAAAAAAAACAACAACTAAAAGAAGAATTACCAGAATGACCCAGCTGTCACTCCTGGGCATATACCTAAAGGACTCTAGCTCCTACTGCAGGATACTTGCACATCCATGTTTATTGCTGCTCTGTTTATAATAACTATGTAACAGAATTAGCCTGGATGTTTGTCAACAGATGAATGGATGATGAAATGCAGTATATATACACACAGTGAAATTTTATACAATCATAAATAAAAATGAAATTATGAAATTTTTAGGAAAAGGTATGGAACTAGAAAATATCATATTAAATAAGACAACCCAGGCTCAGAAAAACACTACACACTGCATGTTCTCCCTCATATGTGGGTCTACGTTTTAATTTTTATATATGTATATTTATGTAAAAGCGAGTGTGTATATAGAGGTCAGGAAACTTGAAAGGGGCCTTTGAGAGGAGAAAAAAAGAGACCTTAAGGGAGAGCGATGGGGAGGGTACCAGAACACATGTGATTTGAAAGTGGAAGGGGAAAACTGGGGGTGGAAAAGGTTTAAGTAGGGATGGGGAGCAGGGAGATGGGGTGGTGGGAGGGTTAACCAGAACTAAACCAAACATGTATGCAGATGCATATATATATATATATATATATATAGATAGATAGATAGATAGATAGATAGATAGATAGATAGAGAGAGAGAGAGAGAGGTCATCGTGATTGTCTAGAAAAGATGGTGGCAATCTGTGCCAGGTTGGGGTAGGTGGGGGGCATGCAGGGGATAGATCTGGAAAGACCTGGAGAGCAGACAAGTGGTCTTTTGAGTGAGAGGCAGGTGTCCAGTCTGTTAGCTCTTTCCTGCACTGCTGGCAGTACCCCTGCCTGGATGCAGGTGCCGGGGAAGAGGGACACTAAAATCCACTTTTGGATGTTTTTAAGTTCGAAATTCTGATTAGATATTCAAAGAGCTGAACAACGTCTGCTTATTTTTTTCTGAAAAGATGATTTACACAGGTTCCTTGCAGTCCTTAAATGCACATAGCCATGATTTGCATAATGCAAATGGCTGGAGCATTCAAAACAGGTCCTCTGAATGTGTTCAGTCACAGAAGGCCGCGGGGGGGGGGGGATACTTGTGTCCAAGATGTGAACTCCCAGCTTCCTGTGAGGACTTGTGAAACCTTGTGAGAAGTAGTTCTGTCTGCAGTGGGCTGTTCAGGAAAAAAAGAGACGTCAGTCAGCTCACTGCCTACCTCTGTGGTATGACTTTAATGACAGGGCTAGAGCACAACCCAGCTTTCTCCCCTGAGAAGAGGGTTGCAATTTGGGTTGCAAGTATTCCTTGGAGGTCTCCATTATCACCAGCAAGAAATCAAGAGGTAGCAATTGATGTGTGCTACCCAACCCACAGCCAGTGATCTGCACCAGTCCTTCAGTGAGAGAGACTGGGTAAGGGAACAGGGTGCTTTGGAAGGAGCCAGAAAGATGCTGGCACAGCTGAGCAAGACTGGTATTTCAGCTCAACTGCAGCTGCTCTAAAAGTACCAATCAAGACACTAAAGCTACTATGAACAGTGTTCTGTTTTGAACCACTGAACTCGTCTCTGATTATAGAAAACTCCTCAGAGGTGAATCCACAAAGATAGCCATCCCTTGAGCAGAGAGAGGGCACAATACCAGGTAGTGTCCCTGGAGGGTTGGCTGTGACATCTGCAGGAGTGGGTGGAGGCTAGAGATGGGTGGTTATAAATGCTCTACTTAGAAAAGGTTTCCGTGTGATGGCAGCAATTTTCTCCACGAGGCAGGAAGTAAGGTTCAAGGGTTCAATGGGCTTTAAGTATCCAGAGTCTTGCATCAGTCACTGTGGAAGGTAGCAGAGAGGGCAGTTTGGGGTCATCCCAGAGGTGGTGGTATCAGACTTTGAGATTTTTTGACAGTGCCCAAGAGTACATCCCACAGTTAGAAAAGCCCCCCAAAAAGCTGGTACACTGAGGCCAGATCTAGCCAGGTGAATGTAAGGGACCATGCCAAAGGCGTTCCAAAGCTGGTAAAGAAGGAGATGTGGAAATTGACTCAGGAAACTGTCATAATCCTCCACCGGCCACATACTGGAACCCACACAGGTCGCACAGTTCCAGGAGGACCTAGGAAGCTGGCAAGTTTGCACTGGGGCTAGGGGACCTTCTCCCCTGCACTTCAAAGACTTGAAGCCACATCCCCTTAATTCAACCTCTTGTTTCTAGGGCCTTTGCAGCATCCAGCCTGCAACTGAGGAGGGATCATGAAGCAGAGTGCAAGAGTAGTTTCAAAAGCATCAGAGCAGGAGTGACTTAAGTGTGACCTTGCTGGCTGCAAGGGCCACTGGAAAATATTGTGTAGTGTTGTGTTGGGTGAAAAGGATACAGACTTAGTTATCAGTGACCACTCCCTGATCCAAGAAACGTGAGATATGACAGAGAGATGAGAACCCTGAAAGTTAGAAAAAGGATTTTTTTTTCCACCTAGGGAAAATTTCAGAGAGCTTGAAAACCAACCTCGAGTTTTGGCTGGATCTACTGGGAGACAGCATCTGGGTTGGTGCAGTGGAGTTTAAAAAGCCTGAGAAACTCTGGCAGATGAAAAGAGTAAATTCCTGGGACCACAGCTCTTGGCAGTCAATCAAAAGCACTTCCCACATCTAAGATGCAGAACGGCCACATGGGCACTGGTGTGGCTGTGCCCACTCATGATCATGTTCCAGAATTAAGAGCTCACAGAATTGAGAAAGCTCAGCAATTAATTTTTACAGTGCACAAGAATTAGTATCCAAGAATTCTTCAGATTTTAATATAATTCTGTGTCAAAAAGAATTTATTGGCAAAATGAGGCTACATTCCTCTAATGCTATTAATAAAAATGATTCTTAGGACGCCCCCCCATTGATAGAGGCCAAACCCGGGGCCTCATGCATGCGAGGCAAGTGCTCCGTAACTGAGCTATACCTCTAGCCCTAAGCATGTCTCATTCTTAGGGGTTTCCATATATCCATGACGATCCTGAGGCATGTGCTTCAGCAACAGAAAGACCAAGAACCAGAGTAGTTAAAATGCAGATCAAGTAGTCCCAGTTAGGGGATGAAGCTCCATTGGGCTGGATACGGGTGAGTGACAGCTGATGTGAACTCAGAAGTGTGTCCCTAGTATAGACTGGGGAAGCAGAGGGCAAGCAGGGAGAGGTGACTCCTACAGCGCAAAGAGGTGCACAGGGGCACTACACAGTACCTCTGTGCACTCAGGCTTCTGAGGGGCATGCCATCCCCCTTTCTGGGGCTAGGTAGTAGGGCCTACTCCAGGAGGATGGGTATCACCATGTGAATTAGAAAATTATTGAATTAGAAAATCATTTCCATTGTGGAAAAATTCCCACAAATCTGATTTTTTTATTAACATGCACAATAAAATGGCAGTGAAATCCAAACTATGACTCTTCCTCTTTGGACTTCTCTGCTCCCCTATGAGATACTCTGTTTTTCCCTCAGCAGCCTGTGGTAGAGTAGCTTTGTGATTGCTCCATTGAGCTTCTGCATTTCAAGGGAGGAGCACCCTGACCTCCTTGGGATGAAAACAGCAGTATCTTCAAGATTAATGTTTGTATTCCAAACAAGAACGTTTAGTTCATTGGTGTGATGGTTGATATTGATCATTAACTTGACAGGATCTAGAATCACTGAAGAGACAAGCCTCTGGATGTCTGTGAGGGATCATCTACATTAGGTTAACTGAAGTGGGAAGCCCCATTATATATGTGTGTGGTACCGCTCCATGTACTGGGGTCCCAGACTTAATAAAAAGGAGAGAGCAAGCTGAGCAGCAGCATTCATCTCTCTCTGCTTCCTGGCTGCAGACGCAGTGTAAATGAGCTGCCTCACCCTCCTGCTGCCATGAGTTCCCCCATGATAAACTGTATCCCCTTGAACTGAGAGTCAAAAGAAACCTGTCCTTCCTTAAGTTGCTTCTTGACAGATGTTTATCACAGCAACAAGAAAAGTAACTAATGCAGTTGGACTTTATTTTTTTAAACTAGTTTAGTAATGACCCTTAACATTAATAGACAAATGGTGAGTATAAGCCAGTAATTGTTTTATGATTGATTTCTGCATATTGCAGCCTTAGATACCTGAAATTTTGTGTGTCTGCCTATACCTTATTAATTATTCCACTGAGTTTTAATAGTCAACCTAACATTACATGACTTTTTGTTGTTTATAGTCAGGTTTTAAAGTATAATCTCAAAGGTAAATTAGCCATCTAAATTAAAATGCAATGAGCATGCATGAGTTTTATGATATAAAGTTTCATCTTCTCAAAGAGTACAACCCTGCACATTCTTCCAAATGGACTTTAATTTCTTTCCTCCACTAAAACACTGAAGGGCATCATTGGCCTTATTTGCTAATTTTCATTATATAAACAATTCTTTACAGATCAGCAAAGTGCTATAATTGGAACCACCCTCTTAATTCATGTAAATATCATTAACACTCTAGAATAATTATAGTTATTCTATTCTAATTGAAAATGATTCAAATAAAATACTCCATAAAAACTATTTTGCACTATTATTTGTCAACAAGAAATCCAAGTTTGCTGAATTTTCTCAGTGCTTTAAAATTTCAATTTAATTCAGGTTTGAAGAGTGAATGCATTTAAGGTGGTCAAACCTGAAAGATATATATATCTAAAGAGCACATGACAGAATGCTCCTTATAGTATTATTTTTAGTAAACAGATCAAGCCAGAAACAATAAAACTTCCTATTAGTAACAGATGGATAAATGAAGTGGCATTGTCATGCTATGGAATGTCACAAAGCAGGAAAAATGAACAATGTGCACACACACATATAGATGACTCCTACAAGACTAATGTGTATGTATGCATGTGTGTTTGTGTGTGTGTACGTGCACATGTATGCATGCAGGTGTGTATGTGAGGGCTAGAAGTTGATGTCAGGTGTCAGTCAGTCACTCTCCAGGTCATTTTTGAAGACAGGGTCTTTGCCTGAATCTGGAGTTCACCATTTGTTGGACTGGCAAGCCACCCAGCTCTGGGAATCTGCCTGTCTCTGCCTCCCTAGTCCAGGATTACAGATACCTGCCACCATGCCTGGCTTTTTACCTGGGTGCTGGGGATCTGAACTCAGATCCTCATGCCTGCATAGCAGGCACTTCAGTGACTGAGCTATCTTCCTAGCCCCCCACAGATATAATTTTGAGGCATCAAATTATTTATACTGTATGATTCAATTTATGTAAAGTTCCAAAGAAAGCAAGACCCATCTATGAAATTAAAAGCATGATAGTGGTTTCCTTTTAAGAGACACAGAAATATTTGGAGGAAAAGCTTCTGGAGTTATAGTTCTGTTCTGTTTCTTCACCTGGGTACTGGTCATCTGGTTAGAGGAAAGATAAGAGCCACTTAGCAGCTGGCAATGTCAACACAGCATTTCTCATTTCATTGAGTGAGTCCCAGAAGGACAAAACAATGCAGAGCTTTAAAAACTGCTGGGAAGGGAAGGCTCTTTGTGGTTTTTGTCAGTTGCAGCTTGTCCCTGGGCAGGGCAGGACAGGTCATTATGTCTATACATGGACGTGACTTCTGCTTTAGTTGAGAATTTTCTGTGAGGTCCAGCAAGAATCTGGTAAGCTGGTGAAGCACAAACTCTTGGTTGCTTATCAACACTGCTAGTTCATTGCTCAAAGTTTATTTTTACTTATCAGCTGTGGATGGTTAGAGCAGCATTCAGGTTGGATAGATACCACAGGATATTGCTGTATTATGAAGCTGCTCTTTTACATGTCTTTCTCATGGTCTTAACTTATCCAGGGATGAAAGGCTGACCTGAAAGGCCAAAAAGTGATCAGATCCATTCCAAGCTCAGATCAGTGTTGGGAGCTGTATGTAGCAAGATCTTTTTGTTGTTGTTGTTGTTTTGTTGATTTACTTCCAATTTGACAGGGTATAGTTTACATTAACTAATTTCCTTCCTTCCTTCCTTTTTCCCTCCCTCCCTCCTTCCCTCCCTCCCTCCCTCTCCCTCCTCTTTCCTTCTTCTTTTTTTTTTCTTTTTGAGAGTGGTCTTGGACTTGCTTCCTAGCTAAGGATGACCAACTCCTGATCCACCTGCCTCTACTTCCTGGAGTGTGTGCTGGGGTTACAGGTGTGCACCACCATACATAGCTTATGCTATTTTGGGCATAAAGCCCGAGGGCTTCATGCATGCCACTCTGCTAATGCTACCAGCCTACTCTGGGCTACATCTCCAGTCCTGAAAGTAACATTTTTAAAGAAGTATTTTATTTATTATTATTTTTTATTTTTGCATATGAGTACATTGCCTGTATGTAAGTGCATCTGTGTTGTGCAATGCCCACAGAGATCAGAAGAGGGCATCAGATTCCCCTGGAACTGGAGTTATGGGCAGTTGTTAGGCACCATGTGGGTGTTGGGAATTGAACCCAGATCCTCTGCAAGAGCAGCCAGTACTCTTAATTGCTGAGCCATCTCTCCAGCGGCCGCCAAGTAACATTCTTATTTATAAGTGTAAAATTCTATGAGATTTGACCATCAAATATAGCTGTGCAGTCTCTACTACCACCACCAGTACCAGCACAGCACTGATTGCCATCCCTAAAAATTCCTCCATTCTCCTTTTTAGATCACTGTTCCCCTCCATTCTGACCATGGCAAACCAATTCTAGCAAACCAGTATGCCTTGGAATATGGTTCTTCTCATGCAGCACAAGGTATCTGAGATTCATTCCTGATACTCTGTGTAACAGGGGCTCATACCATCTCACTAGTGAGCAGCCATCCATGGACCATGATTTGGTTATAAAATCACCAACTGGTAGACATTTGGAATGTGTTCAGAGTTATGTGATGATGAATAATATTTCTTTGAATGTTTATGTACATATTTGTGTGTGTGTACATGTGGCTAGGTGCATTCAAATGTATGTGAGTATGCATGTGGAAGCCAGAACTCAACAGCGGGTATCTTCCTTAATCATTCTCCACCTTATTTTTTGACCCACTGATTCAGCAAGACTACTTGGCCAGCCCTAAGAATTCTCCTGTTTCCATCTCCTCAGCACGGAAATTAGAGGTGCATGCCACCATGTGCGGCTATTTACATAAATGCTGGGGATCTGAACTCAGGTCCTCATGCTTATACAGGGAGCACTTTACCAACTGAGCTGTCTCCCCAGCCTCCCTCCACTTGCCTTTTTAAAAATAAAGTGAAATTTCATGTCCCTAGGGAAATACCATTATTGGGTCATATGGCACTTATGTTAACTTAAAAGAAGTTAGCAGACTGTTTTCTAAAGTGGCTGCACCCATTTGTTGGTGACAAATGGTTTTTTAGGGCTTAGATTAAGGTACACAGTGACTTGGACTCCCTCATCTTCTACTGAGATAAAACACCATGATCAAGGCAACTTATAGAAGAAAGAGTTTATTGGGCTTTAGTTCCAGAAGGATAAGAGTTCATCACAGTGTAAGAGGCATGGCAGGATGAGCCAGAGCAGAAAGCTGAGCACTCACATCTTCAAACACATACAGGAAGTAGAGAAAGACAAAGTGGAAGTAGGCAAAGCCTGCCCCCACAATCCAGCATGCTTCCTCCAGTAAGGCCGCACCTGCTAAACCTCCAAAACCAGAGCCACCAACCGGGGGGCCAAGTATCTAAATACTGGGAGCCTAGGGGTAACATTCCTCATTCAAACCACAGGGATCTACAGAGCCAAGAATCCATTCTCCCTGCCTTTGAGTTGTCACCACTTGTAAGATACCTCCAGCACTCCTCCAGAGAATACTTCCAAAGCACCCAATATCCAGTTTGAAGGAATGAAGAGGTTCTGGAAAAAAGCAGTTTTCACCCTTGACAGATAAGAATGACATTTAACATTTTCTCTGATAGAGTTTATTGCAGTCTGCCTGAAGTAAGGGCAGATAGCAAGGGTGCCAAGAATTGGTTTCACGAGCCTTCTTGTTATTCATGAGGTGATAGTCTATGAGTTCTAGAATAGATTGCCTAATGGTTACTGGGCTCAAGTTCTCAGCCAGGGGTGTCCAAGCGTTTCAGAGAACTTAACCAATTTAACTTTTACAGTTACATTTGTACTGCTATTTTTCCTGGAAGCTGGAGACTGGGAACAATACAATTTTTTATTAAATGATTACACCTTGCCAAGTTTCCTTATGATTGTTCCAGTAAATGAGTTTCTTCAACACTGGGAAGTAGTGGTGGGTTTCCTTTGTGGGAAAAACATTGTCCACCAATTTTTTACTTGGTTATTGTGGTGGCCTTTCTGCCTCAGATGGCCTCACTATCCAGGGAATTTACAAGCAATCCCTAGAACGTGTTCATAATCTTTTGACTTGGCCAAGTGAATAAAGCCTGTCTTTAAGTGTTTGAAAGTCCAGTGGAATATGGCTCAGACATGTGTCTTGCCTTCACAGTTTTATTTTCTGGGTCATAATTGTACAGATGAACTATAAACCTTCTTTGTCGCTAGCTACCAAGGAGGAGTTTCCCCACAAGTTTATTCATTATGGACATGGCGTTGTACAATTTGATAGGCATTTTTTACCCAGTTTTTGGTGCGGCCTAGTAGCCATCTCAGCTATATTAGAGAGCACTAGAGTAATAGTGGGGTGAAAAATCTCCCCAGGAGGACCAAAGCTACAACACAGTCTGACTTTAACCACAGTTTCTATTTTCTGGATCTGTGACTAAATACTTGGAAACAGAGTGTGTAAAAACTTACTCATTTTTTTCCTCATTTCTTCCATCATAAAGAATTTATGAATGAGAAGTAAGTACACTGATTCTGTTTAATTGCCTGCCAACACAATCCCTTGCCTTCTGGATTATTGCTCCTTACTCTGTTTAATTTTTGTCTGTCTTTTGTGATAGGGTCTCACTATGTAGCCCCAGTTGTCTGGATCTTGCTATGTAGACCATCCCAGGCTGGCCTCAGTCACACAGTAATCTGCCTGCCTCTGCCTCCTAAGTACTGGGATTAAAAGCATGCACCACCATGCCCAGATCTGTTTAACTTTAAAAAAAAAATATTTTGTTAATTCTTTGGGAATTTCATGTAATGCATTTATTTATTTATTTGTTTGTTTGTTTATTTATGTATTTTTTGGTCTTTTTGAGACAGGGTCTCCCTGTAGCCCCAGCTGTTCTGGAACTCACTATATAGACCAGGCTGGCCTTGAACTCACAGAGATCCGCCTGCCTCTGCCTTCCGAGTGCTGAGGTTAAAGGCATGCGCCACCATGCCCAGCTTTATTTATTTGTTTTTATGTGTATGGGTGCTTTACCTACGTGTATGTAAGTGTACCCATGTGTGAAATACCCAAAGAGGTTAGAAGAGGGTATCAGATCATCTGGAACTGGAGTTAGGAATGGTTGTTAGCCATCATGTGGGTGCTGGGAACTGGATCTGGGCCTTCTTCAAGAACAGCCAGTACTCTAAACTGCTGAGCCATCTCTCCAGTCCCATATACAATGTATTTTTACCATGTTCGTACCCAACTCCTTCTCTTAACTCTTCCCAGATCCTCACTACCTCCACACTCCTCCAACTTTGTGACCTCTTTTTAAACTTCAGTAATCGTCAACTCCAATTAGTACTGTCCATATACTCTGGGGTGTGGAGCCATCCACTGGAGAATGGGCTACCTAACAGGAGCCACACCCTTAAAGAAAACTAAGTCTGCCTGAAGCCATCAGCTGCCCACAGCTCCTCAGTTGGGGGGGGGGCTCATGAACCCCTTCCTTCTCCGTGTTGATTAACTTGATCTTGTGCAGGTCTTGTGTAGATAAACACAGCTGCTATGAGTTCATGAACGCATGTCTGTAATGTCCAGAAGACACTGTTTTGCTCCAGTCCTCCCCAGACTCTGGCTCTTACAGGTTTTCAGCCCTTCCTTGATGTTTCCTGAGTCTTGGGGAGGGAGTGTGATACAGATGTACCATTTGCGGCTGAGCACTCCACCAACATTTATTCTCTGTACTTTGACAAGTTCTGAGTTTCTGTGTTAACCCCATTCAATGCACAAATAAACTTCTCTGATGAGGTCTTAGAGCTTCACTAATCCACACACAGAGATGTAGGGGGCAGTTTGATATTATGTCCATTTAGTAAAATAATAGTAGGCAACCCTGGGGTCTGTGAACCTGGGTTCTTGGGAAGATTTAGAGGACCAAGCATGTGCTTCCTCCTATGGAGGAGATCTTCAATCCACTCAGAAATACCTGTGCTACTATCGTACCCATGAGCATATCTTGTCACGTTGGTCATTAATGCAGTTCATAGTGTTCACTGCTGGGTATGGCTTTTTTCTCCCCAGCAGCCTGCTCAGCACATTTCTGTTCTATAAAAGCTAGCCAACAGGGAGGAATCTTCCTGGTCAGAACCAACTCGATCTCTCCATATCCTGTGACCAAAGTACATAGTGTCTTCAGCAATAGGGTCTTACCATCAAGTTTTGGTGGGCAACTAAGAGCAATGATGTTTGGTAGGGCAGAGGTCTGGTTTTTAATACTGGCTTCACAGAACTTGGAAGCAATCCTTTCTTTTCTATTTTGCAGAATAATTTGAGGAGTAAGGATTGGTGTTAATTCTTTGAAGTTCTGATAGAATTCTGTGCTGAATCCATTTGGTTCTGGCCAATTTTTTTTAGTTGGGAGATTTTTTTTAATATTGCTTCTATCTCATTGATTGTTATGGGTCTGTTTAATTTATTTATTCCATCTTGACTTGAATTTTATAGGCCATATATATCTAGAAAGTAATCCATTTTAAAAAGATTTTCCAGTTTAGTGAAATACAAAATTTTAAATTGGGTCCTTATGACTTTCTGAACTTCCTCAGTGTTTGTTGTAATGTCTCAGTTTTCATCACTCATTTTATTACTTTGGATCTTCCTCTCTCTTTTGGTTAATTTGGTTAAACATTTATCAGTCTGTCACAAAGACAACTCTTCATTTCATTGACACTTTTTATTGCTTTTTTTGTTTCTATTTAATTAATTTCAGCACTGATTTCTATTATCTATTCCTGGCTATTTTTTTAGGTGTGGTTTGTTCTTGTGTTTCCAAAGCTTTCAGGTGCAACATTGTTATTAATTTGAAATCACTCAACCTTTTTTTAACTAAATAATTTATTGAGAATTTCACATGCATATAAGGTGTTTTGATCAAATCCATGCCCACTTCCTCCCCTCCCCATCACTTTTTTTCTAATAACTTCATGTACTCTTTCTTCTTCTTTTATTCATTTTTTTATGGGGCTTTTGTCTACTCTAACATTCCCCCCTCTGAAGAGATAACCCTAAAATCTTTTAAGGATTAGATAAAAGCTCCCAAATATTTTCCACATTTTTGGCCTTTAGAATGGAGTATGTTGCTGAGAGGCCCAAAGACATTGTGACTTTTAGCCAAGAAACTGGATACTTTTCTTTAGGATCTTTTTACACTAACTGCCTAGCCGACCTCCTATTCTTATCACACCATTCTCAGAAGAGGTTACCCAAATTGCCTATAAGGAATCAGGATGCAGACCACTCTGACTTCTTCCATGCTGAACAGGGATGCAGGGTTAGGCAATTGGAGTACCCCTTCAGTGGGTCTATCTAAAAGACGTCCAAATTGCATAACTTTGATCTCGAGGGGGAAAAGAAAGTACCCCTGCTCCCACTGGCACCCTCCCATAGCCCATCCACTGGAGCATTTCATTTATATACTCTGTCATCCCTGTTAAGGCCCACTAAGTTGTCAGTGTCCCCAGCTGTTCCCAGTGCAAGTCTGTCCACGAAGTCTAGTCAGCCTATCTAGAGTCCCTTGTTTTAGGAAGATCATCTCTTCTTCACCTAGCAGCATCCAGTTGCCAACATTCCTTCAGATAAGATTGAGGTCTGCTGTTCATTTTCCCAGTTCTATGGTGGGTTATTGTCTGCCTGAGTTTGCATGGGACTTGTATATGCTGACACCATTGCCATAGAATCATATGAGCAAGGTCCCAGGACCTTGTAAGACTTTGCTTCCGTATGGTCATGCACCTTCCTCCCTGGCTCTTACGATCTTTCTGCCCGCTCTTCTGATATAGTCCCTGAGCCTTGGGTGGGTGAAGTTTAATAAAGGGATCCTGTCCAAGGACCATCATTCAGCAGACTCTTGATCTCTACACTTTGGCTATTTGTGACCTTTTGTGGTTCTAGCCCTCCACTACAAGAGGGAGCTTCATTACTGAGAACTGAGGGATTCATTAGTGTCCTTTTCATTATCCCTGTTCTATTTCCATGAGCCTTAGGTGTAGAGGTTGCATTGTAGATGTGTCACTTAGGCCAGGGAAATTCATAGACAATGTTTGTGTGTGACCAGTTGTGGTACTTGGTTATAGTCTCTGACTGGTACAAACGAGCTTCTTTTATGACAGATGACTGGGAAATTTGTCTGTAAATATAAAGATACATATTTTGCACGTAGTAAGAAATTACATTAGTTTATTGATGTCTTGTGGTTTTCTCTAAAATCTATGGCTACTCCAGCAATGTGTTTTAGGTTACATTTACATTACTACACTTGAGTTTTTTCCCTTTGAGTAGGTGTTTAGTCAAATTAGGTACTTGTTGATTTGCCCCCAAGATAAAAGTGCCACTACTGCACCAATAATGTTTGCTGTGTTGGCCATTGATGTGGTTATTTGGTCTAGAAGCTGGTGTTGGATCATCCATTGATGTTTTCTCTTGGTACCTTCATAGTGCTATGAGAGCTAGTCTTCAGGGGAAGTGGCTGCAGGTCCACTGCAGCTTTATTGCTCCAAATCCTGTGTCTGAAGTATATTCTGTCTTTGGCAGTAGGATTTTACCTTCAAGTTCTGGGAGGCCATCAAGGGCTGTGGCAATAGCTTAAATAATTTTGGGAGTCTCTTGGATCAGCCTGGCCAACAACTCAAAGGAAGGTATCTCCTGTCTGGCACTGTTTCTTGTTATGTAGCTACACTCATGGACTCATGTAGAGATAATGTATGTATAATTTGTCAGTAGGTTGTTGGAGTAATATGGTTCCCTCTGGTTTTTTAAAACTAGCTAGGCATTCTCTCTCTCTCTCTCTCTCTCTCTCTCTCTCTATAAATTAATGTTATTACTTCTATACATTAGGAGTATTACCAATTAAAGTTTCCCATTTTCCCCATTTCTCCCTTGATAATACGGGTCACCTATGGTCTCACGCCTCTTGATTTCCTTCATTCCTTTTATCCCCAGGGTTCCTTGTATAACCTTCCCTCCCCCCTCCTATTTAAATAACCCCATTTTTATCCATTTCTCCCTTAGTAACACCTGTTTCCAACTATTCTCTCTCAAGTACTTTCCTTTTCTTTACCTCCCTGATTCTTTTTCATTATCCTGGTTCTTACATTTGTGTCTGGATACATACTCATTTATATGGATTTGGTGCCAGGATCTACATATGAGGGAGAACATATGTCGTTTGTTTTTATGAGCCTGCATTACTTCACTGAGTATAACATTTAGGAAGTTTTAAAATAATTGTACTTATGGGGCTGGAGAGATGGCTCAGTGGTTAAGAGCACTGACTGCTCTTGCAGAGGACCTGGGTTTGATTCCTAGCACCTACTTGGTGGCTAACAACCATCCTTAACTCCAGTTCCAGGGAAATCCAATGCCCTCTTCTGACCTCCACAGCATTGCACAACACAGATGCACTCACATACATGCAGGCAATACACTTATATCATAAAAGAAAAATAATAGAGCTCCCTGGGGCCAGGATCTTTCCTGGGTAAGTTTGGCAGTGTCCATTGTGCCTTGACTCCCTGAGCCTCATTCACCCTCCCAGCTCTTCCACCCCATCTCTCCTCCTAGCCTGGGCACTGGCCAATTTCTTCTCTTAGTACCCCAGACCTCTGGACTGACTGACCTCTTGACCCAGACGCCCCACTGCTTCATGATCTTTTGCATCCAGACCAATCCAATTCCTCCTTGTAGTCCCTGGGAGCCCTCAGGGCTTCTTCCCACTCCCACCTCCCTTTGGTATCCCTGGGAGGCCCAGACCCCCAGCTTCCTGGGGTCAGCATCTTTCCAGGGCCCTGGTCCCAGGCCAGCCCAGCCCCTAAATTCCTGAGGCCAGCGTCTTTCCTGGAGGGATCCAGACCTTAGGAGAAAGCCTGAGACTATCTGATCCTCATCTGACTCTGACCTCTGTGGGAACTCCTGAAGACAAAAGCAAGAGAACCTGAAGCCTACACCAACAAGCTTTTCATGCCCAACAAGTAAACCACAAACACATA
>NW_008352485.1:2784981-2789676 GCF_000622305.1 Nannospalax galili
GAAGGCTTGAGTCTCACACAAGAATCAGAAACTACAAAAGAAATTCACATGTCAAAATCAGAGAAAAAATAGTAACATGAAAAACCAAAATAACATATCCCCACCAAATAACAACAGTCCTCTAGAGGAGTACAAAGAGAACCCCCTAGAGATAACACAGAACATGGAATTCAAAAGAACAATTGTAAACATGATAAAACAATTCAGTGAATTTAAAGAACACACAAACAAAGAAATAGAAGAACTGAAGGAAGATAGGGATAAACTTCTGAATGAATTCAGAAAAGAGAAATATTGAAGAACACTCAGACTGAAATGAAGAAGGAAGTGACACTCAGTAAGCCAATTAGAAATGACAGGTGGATGAATTAGACAACTCAAGCAAAGATTATGAAAAATTTAAGAAAACGCAAGAATGGCATATGCACGAATTGTGTGACACCATAAAAAGACCAAAGTTATAAATCATAGGCAGGAAGGAGAAGAATCCTATGAATCATAGGACGGAGAAGAATCTCAGGATAATGATATGGACCAGATCTTCAAAAGGATTATAGAAGAAAATTTCCACAAATTAAAGAAAGACATGCCCATACAAATACAAGAAGTGTATAGAACCCCAAATAGGACCAATAAAAGAAACTCTCCATGGCACATCATAGTAAAGTACAAAACAAAGAGACAATACTGAAAGCTTCAAAAGAGAAACAACAAGTCATATATAAAGGAAAACCCATTAGGATTACAGCTGAGTTTTCAGTGCAAACTATGAAAGGCAGAAAGCCTGGACCAAAGTATTCCCTTGTTCTAAATGACTACAGATGTCAACCCAGGTTACTTTACCCAGCCAAAATATCTATTATAGTCGAAGGGGAAAGAAAAATCTTCCATGACATAAATAGGCTGAAGGAATTCATGTCCACAAAACCAGCTGTTCAGAGAGTTCTTAAAGTAATACAAAGAGATGAAGAAAGGAACAAATTATACCCAAGGGTTACAGAAAGAAACTTAATGAAAGTATAACTATGGAAACGCACAGCTACAAAATGACAGGAATCAATACACCTCTTTCATTAATAACTTTAAATATCAGTGGACTGAATGCCCCAGTCAAAAGACACATACTAGCTGAATGGATTAAGAAACAAAACCCTTCTTTTTGTTGTCTGTAAGAAACTCAACTCACTTTCAAGGACAGGAACTACCTTAAGGCAAAAGGATTGGAAAAAATATACCAAGCGAATGGCACTAAGAAAAAAGCAGGCATTGCAATTCTAATATCTGACAAAATAGGCTTCAAACTAAAACTAATCAGAAGAGATAAAGAGGGCCACTTCATTCTGATCAAAGGAACAATTGACCAAGAAGATATTACAGTCATGAACATATATTCACCAGACTCTGGTGCACCCAACTTCATAAAAACAGTACTACAGGACTTTAAGACCCAGATTAATCCCAACTCATTAATAGTAGGGAACATCAATATCCCATTATCTCCATTAGCTAGGTCAATAGGACAGAGAATTAACAGAGAGACATCTGAATTAAACCATACCACACATCAAATGGGCCTAACAAACATTTACCGAATATTCCACCCAAGTACCAAAGAATGTACTTTCTATTCAGTGCCCCATGGAACTTTCTCCAAAATCAACCATATACTGGGGCACAAAACAAATACAAAAAGATTGAAATAATTCCATGTATTCTATTAGACCACAATGCAATAAAGATTAAAATCAATAGTGGAAGAAACCCTAGTAACTCCATGAACACATGGAGATTAAACAACACACTCCTGAATGATGAATGGGTCAAAGGAGAAATTAAGAAAGAAATAAAAGTACTCCTGGAACTAAATGAAAAGGACAATACAACACAACAAAACCTCTGGGACATATTGAAAGCTGTCAGTAGAGGAAAGTTCATAGCTCTTTAGGTTTAAAGTTGAATTAATACAGTTATACAATATTGAACTCAGTACAAGCCCCGTAAGACATAAAATTGAATGAGTTTTTAAACTTAGAAAAGATCTCCATTTCATTTTAGAATATATTGTTCCTTTCAGAAAGACTCATTTTTTTTGCTAATAACACTGAGATGTTGGTGTATGCATCTCTAATCTGTATGTATCTGATTATTACTAGCAACAATCGGTTGCACTTGGAACCTTGCCACCTGTGGATGTCTACAAAGTCATCTGGTAGATTTCAATAGTAATCTTTATCATCTCTACTAATTAGTATGACATAAATTTCCATGCTTCCTCCTCAAATATAATACTTTTTAAAAAAAATTTGTTGATTTTTTGTGTGTGTGTGAGTGTGTATATCACACAGCACATCCCAAACCATCTTACTCAATTATACACCAACTTCCCAGATGGCACCCTCCCATAGCCTCCCTCCACCCACTAGAGCCCTTATACTCTGATATACCTGCCAGCCTATCTAGAGGTCTTTGTCTTAGGAAAGTCATCTGTTCCTCATATAGCAGCAATCAGTTGTCAATATTCCTTTAGATAAGATTGGGGTCTGCTGTTCATTTTCCTAGCTCTATGCTGGATTACTATCTGTGAGTCCCCTTGGCCATCCTGGCCAACAACTCAAAAGAAGGTATCTCCTATCTGGCATTGTTGCTTGTTATGTAGCCTTTAGCTATGCATATGGACTCTTTAAAAAATCTTATTGGCCCCTTTAATCTTTGGTTATTCTTTCCTTTTCGGTGTTTAAGGCTATAGAGTTGGCCCAGATAAACCAATTTATTTTTACTCTTAAGGTTGTTTGAGGATCTGTTCCTCAGGGGCCACATGCACTTGGGAGGAGCCCCTGGCTCCTTTCTTTTACCAGTTCCACCTATGTGAAGATAAGTCAAATGTCCTGTTCGACCATGGTTTGCTTCGCTTGGAAACATGGAGGAAATGATTCCTCTGTGTGGACCCTCCTCTTTGTAGACTGGACACTGGTTCAAGTCCATCTGGTGGGGTCTCCTCAGCCTCCTTGATCACAATCACAAGACATTTTAAGAGATGCTCATAGTCCCCTGGAACTAGTCGACCTAGGAGGGCAAGGAGCAAAAACTGTCCTTTATGTCCCTCTGACCAAATTAGTGTCAGCCTCAAAGTATGTCTGTTAAACGTCCAAGGATAGTTCCACCAGTCCGGTACGTTTAATTACTGTGTGCCATGTAGATAAATCTTGGGCAAAAAACAATTGTTCTCAGATAAACCTTACCCAGACATATAGTTCTTGATCTGGTATGTATAATTTGTCAATAGGTTGTTGGAGTAATATGGTTACCTCTGGTTTTTCAAAACTAGCTAGGCATTATTTATCTCTTGCATTGTCTCACCCCTCCATTGTGGTTTTCCCACTTAAGGTGCGCCTACTTCCCCCCTTTCTCCCTTAATAATACCCTTCTCCTACGGTCCTACCTCTTTTGATCTCCTTCTTTCCCTTTATTCCCTAGGTTCCTTGCATACCCTTCCCTCCCCCCTCCCTTAAACTAACCCAATTTTTAATCCATATCTCCCTTATTAAGGCCTGTTTCCTACTGTTCTTCTCTTTCGGGTTCTTTCTTTTCCTTAGATGACGTGCAAGTGGAGAGAAAGGAAGTCCCTTTCCCAGGACAAGAGCAACTCCTAGGCAGAAGCAGAATCCATTTGTAAATGTGCTTCTCCAATGGCAGGAGCCCCTCCCGTGATGCTTCACTTTGCAGCCCCACCATGCTGCATACAAAGTGTGTGCATACCTCACACAAAGTGTTGGGGAACGCACCCCAAATACAGCACTATCTTTATAAGGTTTATACCGAGTACAATAATGTATAACTGTATTAGTTCAAATGTGAACCTAAAAATTTAGAGCCAATATTGAAAGAGAAGGCTCTGGAGTGTGTTACTGAATATGTTAATGCTGTAATGAAATGCTTCTTCTAATCATGTAGTTATTAAAAAATTTAAAAAAGTTTGAACTCAAAAAAATAAAAATAAAAACAAAATAAGGAAGTGAGGTCTTTGCTATGATTGAAAAAAATTCAGAAAGAACACAAATAAATGACTTAACACTGCAGCTTAAAACTCTTGAAAAGCAACAACAAAAAAACCCAAACCCAGCAGACAAGAAGAAATAAAAATCAAAGCAGAAATTAATGAAATAGAAACAAAGAAAACAACACAAAGAATCAACAAACCCAAGAGTTGGTTCTTTGAAAAGATAAACAAGATTGACAGACCCCTAGACCAGTTAACCAAAAGAAATAAAGAGCACCTCCAAATCAACAATAATCAGAGATGAAAGGGGAAACATCACTACATACACCAAAAAAGATGCAGAACATTATAAAGGAATACTTTAAAAACCTATATGCTACTAAATTTGAAAACCTGAAAGAAATGGACAGGTATCTAGAAGCATGGGAACCACCAAAACTAAATCAAAAAGAGATCAACAGCTTAATTAGATCCATAACACATAAGGAAATTGAAATAGTAATACAAAACCTCCCAACGAAAATAAGCTCAGGACCAGATGGATTTATAGCAAAATTCTACCAGACATTTAAAGAACAACTATATCCAATACTACTTAATTTATTCAAAAAGATAGAAATGGAGGGAGAACGTCCAAATTCCTTATATAAGCCAGCATCACTCTAATACCAAAGCCAGGTAAAGATACAACCAAAAAA
>NW_008352485.1:2790301-2798576 GCF_000622305.1 Nannospalax galili
GAAAATAAAATATCTTGGGACAAACCTGACCAAAGACATTAAAGACCTCTACAATGAAAATTTTAAATCTTTAAAGAAAGAGATTGAGGAAGACATCAGAAGATGGAAGGACCTCCCATGCTCATGGATTGAAAGAATTAATATTGTGAAAATGACCACCCTACCAAAAGCCATTTGTAGATTCAATGCAATGCCTATCAAAATCCTCATGACATTCTTCACAGAATTGGAAAAAACCATCCTAAAATTCATATGGAAGCACAAAAGACCTCGGGTAACCAAAACAACCTTGAGCACTAAGAGCAATGCCAGGGGGATTACTATACCAGATTTTAAGCTGTTTTACAGAGCTATAGTCATAAAAACAACATAGTACTGGCACAAAAATAGACCCACAGATCAATGGAACAAAACTGAAGACCCAAATATGAATACATGCAATTTTGGCCACCTGATATTTGACAAAAACATTCACTGGAGGAAAGACAGCACGTTCAGCAAATGGTGCTGGCAAGACTGGATCTCCACCTGTAGAAGAATGAAACTAAATCCCTGTCTTTCACCTTGCACAAAAATCAACTCCAACTGGATCAAAGACCTCAATGTGAAGCCTGAAACTCTGAAACCGTTAGAAGAAATTATTGGCAATAACCTACAAGATATAGGCATAGGAGAGAATTTTCTAAACCAGACATCAATTGCTCAGGAAACAAGGTAAAAAATCAACAAGAATCAAGGGACCTCATTAAACTAAAAAGCTTCTTACATCAAAAGAAGCAACCAAGGAAATGAAGAGAAAACCCACAGAATGAGAGAAAATCTTCATCAGTGACAAATGTGACAGAGGTTTAACATCCAGAATATATAATGAACTCGAAAAACAAAGAATCAAGAAAAGAAGTAATCAAGTTAAAAGATGGGCTAAGGAGCTGAAGAGAGAGTTCTCAAAAGAAGAAATAAAGATGGCTATGAAGCATCTTAAAAGGTGTTCAACATCATTAGTAATTAGGGAAATGCAAATTAAAACCACTTTATATGAAAAGGGACTTACAAGGGGAATTAGCTCATGTAATTTTGGAGGCTGAGAAGTCCCATGACAGGCCTACAAGTTAGTGATTCTGAAATGTGTCATTGACTCAGTCCGTATCTGAAAGTCCAAAGGCCTGAACACCATTGGTATGAGTTCTGGAGTCCAAAGGCCAGAGAACCTGCAGATCTGATAATCAAGCCAAGAGAAGAAAGCTCATGCTAGCTACAGGACAGACAGTCTGCTGTGCCTTTTCTGTCTCTGTGCTGTCCAGGTCCCCAGGCTGTTCTCACAGAGGGAAATCATCACAATTAGTTCCCTTGGACTCACATCTCACATACCAGTTTCCTCTGCAAACAACAGACCAAAATATCACGTTCCCAGTTTGCTAAGTAGTCCTTAACTTGGTCAAATTGATACCTAATATTAACTATCACAGTCGGTTTTGTAAATCATTTTTTATCTGGGGCTAGAGAGATGGCTCAGCAGTTAAAAGCACTGACTGCTCCTGCAGAGGACCTGGGTTCAGTTACCAGTGTCCACATGGTGGCTAACTACCATCCATAACTCCAGGTTCAAGGGAATCTGACAACTCCCTTCTGAGCTCCACTGGCATTGCACAACACAGGTGCACTTACATACATACAGGCAATACAGTCACACACATAATATAAAATAAAATAAAATATCAATAAAAATTTTTAAAAAGAATTTTTTATCTGAGTTGGGTGTGGTGGTACATGCCTTTAATCCCAGCACTTGGGAGGCAGAGACAGGTGAATCTCTGTGAGACTGAGGCCAGGCTGGTTTATGTAGTGAGTTCCAGGCCACCTGGGGTACAGGGAGAACCTGTCTCAAAAAAAGAAAAAAAACCCCAACAAAAAGAATTTTATCTGAAGATCTGGTTAACTGGTTAAGAATCACTGGTTTCAGAGTTGGATCTACTTGAATCCTTATGGGTTCTCTTCCTGTCACATCTCCACTAACAGAACTTTTACTCGCAAATTATAATGTGTCTTTTGGAATAAGGGATCTATAATTTTAAGAGTCACTGTTTAGGCAACTTCATTTTCCAAACACAATCTTTAGGTGAGCATTTATTTACTCTTGTAGCTGAATTAATTTTGAAGCCTCTGCCAGGTGGGTTGAGAACTACAGAAGGTTCAGTCTGGGTAGAGAAGTATTACAACCATCTAGGGATGGTTTAAAATGTAGAGGGTGGGGATGTATGTAGCTTTGTTGTAAACACTTTGTATATACAAATGGAGAGAGAGAGAGAGAGAGAGAGAGAGAGAGAGGAGAGAGAGTCTGAAGATTTTGGTGTCTTCAGGGGTCCAGGAACCCAGCCTCCTCAGATACCAGGGATGTCTACACAGTGAGAAGGAAGCAAAGTCTAAAGACATCATGGTCTCTGGTTCACAGACTGAGGCTATATGTAGTATCTGAATATATACGAGAAAAAAAAACCTATTTTGGTGTTAGGTTCTTCCAAAGCAATCTGAGATGGTGGGGAAGCATCACACGAGTGCCTTTTTTCTCTCATGTCCTGAGCTGATGATGTACTATTGACACAATACTGCATGCAACACACAGGTTGGGATTTTCAGTGGCTTGCAGCGATACACTGTTTCCATGTACAGCTCTGTAGGTCCTGGGCCTAGCTACTCAGGACTCCAGGCTGCATTGTGCATATGCACTCTTTGGATCTCCCATTCTGCTCTGACCAGTAGCCCCTGGGTCATGTCTTGATCATGACAAATGCCAGAGCCATAAGTTGAGCCAAACTGCACATGTACATACTGTGCTGGATTGCTTTAGTGTCAACTTGACTCACCTGGGTTGAGGGAACCTCAATTGGGGAATTGCCTTCATTGGACTGGCCTGTGGCCATGTCCATGGGGCACCTTCTTGATTGTTGAGTGATGTGGGAGGGCCCAGCCCACTGTGAGTGGTGCCACCCCTGGGCAGGTGGGCCTGTGTTGCATAAGAAAGCAGGCTGAGCAGGGGCCAGGGGAGTAAGCCAGTAAGCAGCGTTCCTCCATGGCCTGTGCTCCAGCTCCTGCCTCCAGGTTCCTGCCCTGAGGTCCTACTTTGGGCTCCCTGATGAACTGTGACCTGGGAGATGTAAGCTAAATAAACCCTTTCCTCCCAAAGTTGGTAGTGGTCAGAGTGTTTTGCCACAGCAATGAAGAAACAAACTAGGACACATATATTCAAGGCCTTTGTTCACTCTTCACCATCAATATCCCATCAGCGAATGCAGTGGGGACCCACACTGCCTACAGCAACCGGGAGATTGGACACATGGCTGCCCGTGGCTGTCCTGCTTTGACATCACCATTCTGAGCCACAGTTTGGGTGAGACTTGCCGAGGTAGGATTGTGCTTGTAAGGAGCTGCAGCAAAGGGCATGCCTTAACCCTAGGCAGAGCTTCTCATTCTTTCTCTCCTTGAAGATCAGATCAGCTCTTCTTTCTCTGGGACTGAGTCTCTGCTTCCTACACAGCCGGGGCTGCCTCACAACAGGATGTAGATGTTTGGTGTCAAATAGATTTATGTTCTAGTGGCATATTTCTCTCCACAACTGACTTTATCAGAATGCAGAAGGCACCTTGCCTAAGAGGATGCAGGGTCAACTGACAGCAGCCAATGCTTTAGGTAAATCTTGTCCCAGAAGGGCCGCTTCCTCTTGATTTCACAGGGAAAGAACAGGTTTCAGTCAAAGTCCGTAAGCTGCAGTTGGTGAGGCAGACTCTTTTTTTCTTTTTTAAATTTGCATTTATTTAGTGTGTGTGTGTGTGTGCGTCTCTGTGTGTGTGTGTATCTCTGTGTGTGTGTGTGCGCACGTGCGTGCACATGTGCATGCCTGCATGTACAACACAGTGCATGTGTGGAAGTCAGAGGATAACTTTCCAAAATTACTTCTCTCCTTCCACCATGTAGATCCCAAGGATCAAGCTCAGGTCATCAGCCTTGGGCAAGTGCTTTTACCACCTGAACTGCCTTGCTGGGCCCAAGCACTTCTATTTTGGGTCCTTACTATGCTGTGGGCTCAGTTTCCTGAAAGGAGCTGGCCATAGTCAAATTATCAGAGAAAGGTGACTAGATTCAGCGGGGGGCAGTGCAGTGAGATGGATCACACCATAGGAGACCTGTACACTTTTGTTTCTGTAGGTTCCATGGATGTGCTTGGCTCCACCCTCCAGCAGAGCCTCTTCTTGTTGTTGCTTGGCAGGACAATGGCACAGGCCTACAGCATCTCCAAACTCCCCGTGTCCTTTATGTCATGTGTCCCATGCATGGGGTAGATACACACTCTCTTCTATGACATAGAAATCCTGAGCACACTCTGAATAAGACTGGGTGTTCTGGGCTTACAAGTACTGTGTCAGTCAACTTTCTGTTATTGTAACAAAATTACTGAAGCAAACAACTTGTAAGGAGGAAAGGTTTTCTTGGCACAGGATTGTAGTGGTTCCAGTCTGTGGGCAGCTGACTCTGTTGACTTGGGCCTGTGGTAAGAAGTGTGTCATGACAGGGAGCACACAGTAAGGAAGCTGCTCACCTTGCTGTAGCTGGGAGGCAGAGACAAGAGGGTATACGTTCCCAGTGTCTCCCATAAGGGCACATCTTCAGTAACCTAATTTCCTTCCATTAGGACTCACCTCTTAAGCGATCTATCACCTCCTGATAGGATCTCCGGCTGACAACCCTGCCCTGAACACACAGGCCTTGTGGGGTGGCATTCAAGATTCAAACTGTGTCATGATTATAGATTGACTCAGCAGGGCTGGGGACTGAAGAGAGGGTAGAGCCAGCTACACGTTGTAGGGCTGTGGCCAGCAGCGCTAGGAGGAGTCCATTTGGTGAGAGGTCTGAGAGCAGAGGAAGGGGAACAGAAGTCTGAACTAATTTCAGACCCAAGAGCAGGCACAAAGTTAGGACAGTTCTTAATTTTTTTGGTCTTTTTGAGACACGGTCTCCCTGAAGCTCTAGCTGGCCTGGAACTTGAGATGTAGACCAGGCTGCAATGTCTGATTGCAACACTGCACAGACATCTTGAGGCTGACCTTCTTTCTCCCCACTCATCTAAAACAGGGTCTCCTTATAGCCCCAGCTGGCCTGGAACTGGGTAGAGTAAGCTGGTCTTGATCTCAAAGAGATCTGCCTGCCTCTGCCTCCCGAGTGCTGGGACTAAAGGTGTGCGCCACTGTGTCTGGTCACACTCATTTTTGTTCTCTTCTTTTCTGCTTTGACTGGGTGTTTTATAAAGCACTTCAGACTCCCATCCCCATGTCATAAACGTCCCCACCTTCCTCAAAGAGGGTTCTTTTTTTAAATCCCCACATATAAATTGAATTGTTGATTATTTGACATAAAAATATGTCTCATAAAGGCAGAGGGTATGGCTCAGGGGAGATTGTGGGCTTATCCTACTTGAGGCCGTGGGTTCAATCCTTAGCACCAAAAAAATATTTTTAAAACTTTGTGTATATAGAACTTCACACAAATCTTGATCTTGCAATTTGGGAATTAACATTCTCACACCTGAAGCGCCAAAGCCATTTGAAGGCTGGCTCACATGCTAGTTAAGTCATTGTACAGACAGCAGGACCTGAAAGATCCTCTTGTCCCTGAGAAGACTGGCAGTTGGGAGCTCCAATCTCTGCACAGAATTCTGAGGGTCCCTGCTGGCAGTCCCCTGAATAGCTTTCACCAAGTTTAGAGTTGGAATATTCTGCCAGCAAAAAGTTTACTCATTCAGCAACCAGAGTGCATTGGGTGCAGGCCTCATGCCACTGTTTGCTTTATTTTCAGTGTTTGCAAACCAGGTCAGATGTGGGAAGTCTCATGTACATGCAGCTTCCCTCAGGATGGCCAGGTGGCTGGATGAAGAATGGGTGGTCCCCTATCAGCATCAGCATCAGCACCATCATCATCATCATCACCATCATCATTTGTGCCCTTGTAAGACTAGGCTTCTAGGTAGGAGCAACGCGTGGCCCAAGCAGGTTCCTACCCAAGTGCCTAGAAGCATCAGTCTGCTCTTGGGAGTCTGCCTATCAAGGCCATGACTGTAGGGGGATGACGAAGATAGAGCTGATTCACAATTCAACGGGGCTTGCAAGCACTGCATTTTTATTGCCGCTGCTGAATGAGCAGGGACAAAGGGGTGCAGGCCTTTTTAAGACAAGGTAAGTGTATCATAGCTGTGGGAACTTTAACTTATACACAGGATGGCCCAAGAAATGGACATGCTGAACTCTAAGCATAGCTACAGACAAAGAGATAATGTGCCCTACTCATTGAGGTGACTGTGGGAAGTGGTGCATAGGTTTCATCTGTGCTTCCTTCCCTTCCCTTCTTTTATCTCAGGATGGGAAGGCTCTTGAGTTCCTTTCTTGGCGAGGGCGGGACATTGAGAGGTGGATTTGTTACAAGCCTGTACAGCTAATAAGAAGCACTTGGGGGCCTCTGTGCCAGTGTCATTTGTTATACTTAAGGGTGAGTGAAGTAGACTTCCATTTGATAAGAACATGTGTCAGGGGAAAGCCATACTTCTCATTTCAATACTAGAAAAGTTAAGAAGAAAGCAAAGAAGCCGTCCTTTCAAATACTATAGTAAGCACACAGGGCCTTTCCTGCTGGGAACCTGCAATGCACTTTAAGCTAAATTAAAATTTTCTGTTAACCTGGTTCTTCTCCACATTTCAGTAAGCATGCTATGAGACATTTATGTCTGAGAAAAGAAAAGAAACATCTATTTACTCCAATATCATGGGGGAAAGGCTGAGGAATTTCTAGTTACAGAGTAAAAGTAAACAAATATCTGGTATATAAAAGCAGCCAGGCTGCCCGATCTCTACAAGATTCATGTCTCTTAGCTCCATTTCACTCATGTAGCTAACGGCCCTGGAGATCATTCAGTAGGCAGCTAAAAGGAACTCAAAGGGGAGGGAGAAGGCTGCTGCTTGGAGAGCTCAGGGCTTGAGAACTGATGTGGTGAGTGTCCCAAGCGCTCTCTTGATCTGCCAGTACTCTTGCCTGGCTTCTGAAGAAGGATGATCCAGATCTACCCTAAGGGTCAAGTGAAAAAGCACATGCCTTTAAACCCAGCACTTGGGAAGCAGAGGCAGGTGGATTTTTGAGTTCGAGGCCAGCCTGGTCTACATAGTGAGTTCCAGGCCAGCTGGGGCTACAGAGAGACCCTGTCTAAAAAAAAGCTTCCTTCCTCTAGCAGGACAAGGAAAAGGGCAGTGCAGAAGATGGAAATCCTTTTTAGTCATGTCTCCTTTAACTAGCTGAATACCACAAACAACCCACCACCACAGTTTTAGGGAAGTCTGAATGGAGAATCTTAACTCCCATCTCTTGTCCAGCACCAAGCAGCCTAGGTGTGGGTTCTTTTCCTCTGCTGGAGGGTCAAAAGGAAGCCAAGCAGGGAGTGTAGACTCCCACTGTCACCCATCAGCATGTGATCCACAGCTGTACTTATTTTGCCCTCTGCCACAGTGGCAGCAGAGATGGCCAGGGACATCTGGACATCTAACGCTACCCTTAATCAGAAAGCAGGAAGGGACTCCCAGAGAGGCAGGATCTGGAAAAAGATCTATAAGCCTGCACAGAAAATCAGGATCAGACAACTGGCCAACCAAGATGGAGCTGACCAAACTCAAAAAGCCAAAAGGCTTGAACTGAACTACTATGGGATGCTCATCTAAACACATGTATGCATACTGCCATCAGAGTTTTGGAGGAGTGTGTGGGTAGCTCAAAAGCCAGCCAGATCCTAGCAGGACTGTAAGAGATCTGCACAAAAGTATGTCACAACCTGCATCCTCCATCTAAACAGGGAGACAGCTGCCAAAAAGAAGCTTGGTAAGATTCAGCGTCACCTCATGTAATCGCAAAAAGACACAAGATAGACCAAAGACCACTCCATCATACCAAGAACCAACGAAACCACAACTTGAATGTACATGAAAAGGTGATGAACAGATGAGTTCTAAGGAAGATGCCTGGGAATACAGTGAGATGGATCTGAAGCCACACTTAGTCGACAGCTTTGAAGTGGCTAGCACAAAACATTTCCACAAGGAACTGCAAATACTCAAAGCAATTTTTTTAAATAGAAAAGCTTCAGCAAAGAAATAGAAGATAGAAAAGACACAAATGGAAATTACAGAACTGAAAAATATAGTAGCCTAATTTAAAAAATGTTGATGAGTTCAATACTAGAGATGAGAGA
>NW_008352485.1:2799646-2800462 GCF_000622305.1 Nannospalax galili
TGTCCCACGGGATCTGCAACGGGGTACCTGGAGTGAGGAGTGGGGATTGAATAGGGCAAGAGACACAGAGAATGGAGACAAGACAATTATCTGATGAAGTCTCATTTATTGAATATCTGCACAAAGCTTTTATAGGGAAGCAGAAGGGGAAGAAGCCGAGTGGGTAAATTCCATTGAGACAGCACATTTGTCACAAGACAATTGCAGCAGTAGTAAATTCTAAAGTTAGATTACAAGTTACAATGAGAAACCCACAGTTATACCACAAGACCCCATGGTCTTGTAAGATAAGGAAGTTTCCCAGGCATTGCAAATACCCAGGGCAGAAAAACATGTTTTTCACAAAGCCATCTGGTTGCAGAAACCCTTTAGTTGCAGTTTAGGCTAGGTCAGAAGTTGAACCTGTCAGCAGTTAATTTCACAGACAATGGTTGTTATTTCTAAGTTGGGGGCCTACGGCTCCCCACAACTTTCTCCCAAATCAACCATATACTGGGGTACAAAACAACCTCAGCAAAAACAAAAGACTGAACTAGTTCCATGCATTCTATCAAATCACAATGCAATTCAGCTTAAAATTAATATCAGAAGAAACCCTAATCACCACATGAACATATGGAGATTAAGCAACAGACTCCTGAATGATGAATGGGTCAAAAGAGAAATTAAGAAAGAAATGAAAGTATTCTTGGAACTAAATGAAAAGGACAATACAGCACAACAAAACCTCTGGGACATGCTAAAAGCTGTCCTTAGAGGGAAGTTTATAGCTCTAAGTGCCTACATCAAAAAATTGGAAAGAACACAAATCACTTA
>NW_008352485.1:2800894-2801077 GCF_000622305.1 Nannospalax galili
TACAAAACCTCCCAACTAAAAAAAGCCCAGGACCAGATGGATTTACAGCAGAATCCTATCAGACATTTAAAGAAGATCTACATCCAATACAACTTGTTATTAAAAAAGATAGAAATGGAGGGAGAACTTCAAAATTCCTTCTATGAAGCCAGAATCACTCTAATACCAAAGCCAGGCAAAGAT
>NW_008352485.1:2801182-2802971 GCF_000622305.1 Nannospalax galili
GATCATCCACCATGATCAAGTCGGCTTTATCCCAGAGATGCAAGGATGGTTCAATATACGTAAATCAGTAAACGTCATAGATCATACAAATGGGCTCAAAGACAAGAACGACATGGTCATCTCAATAGATGCAGAGAAGGCCTTTGACAAAATTCAACATGCGTTTATGTTCAAAGTCCTAGAGGGAATTGGACTGGAGGGAACATACCTCAACATAATTAAAGCCATATATAACAAACCCACAGCCAACATCATTCTAAATGGAGAAAAACTGGAAGCATTCCCATTGAAATCTGGAACCAGACAAGGCTGCCCACTATCCCCACTTCTCTTTAACATAGTGCTTGAAACTCTTGCAAGAGCAGTAAGACAGGAGCAGGAAATTAAAGGTTATTAATTGGAAAAGAAGAGTCAAATTATCCCTTTTTGCAGAAGATATGATATTAGATCTAAGAGATGCCAAAAATTCCACCAAAAACTCCTGGAAATTATTAATATGTTCGGTAAAGTAGCAGGTTACAAAATTAACCTACAAAAGTCTTTAGCCTTTCTATATACCAATAATAAGTCACCAGAGAAAGAGCACATGGAAACACTCCCTTTCACAATAGCTGCAAAAAAAAAAAAATCTCAGAATAAACCTGACTAACAACATTAAAGATATCTACAATGAAAATTTTAAATCTTTAAAGAAAGATATCGAGGAAAACATCAGAAGATGGAAGGACCTCCCATGCTCATGGTTTGGAAGAATTAATATTGTGAAAATGACTACTCTACCTTTAAACCATTTATAGAGTCAATGCAATGCCAATGAAAATCCCCATGACATTCTTTACAGAATTGGAAAAAAATCATCCTAAGATTCATATGGAAGCAAAAAAGACCTAGCATAGCCAAAGCAACCCTGAGCACCATGAGCAATGCTGGGGGTATTACTCTACCAGATTGTAAACTGTATTACAGAGCTATAGTCATAAAAACAACTTAGAACTGGCACAAAAATAAACCCGTAGATCAATGAAACAAAACTAAAGACACAAATATGAATACATGAAATTTCAGCTACTTGATATTTGACAAAGGGTTCAAGAACATTCACTGGAGGAAAGACAGTGTGTTCAGCAAATGGTACTGGCAAAACCGGATCTCCACCTGTAGAAGAATGAAACTAAACCCCTATCTTTCACCTTGCACAAAAGTCAAAGAATGAGAGAAAATCTTCACCAGCAGCATATTTGACAGAGATTTAACATCCAGCATATATAACAAATGAGAAAACAAAGAATTAAGAAAGGAAGTAACCCAATTAAAAGATCAGCTAATGAGCTGAACAGAGTTCTCAAAAGAAGTAAAGATGGCTATGAAGCATCTTAAAAGATGTTCAATATCACTAATAATCAGGGAAAGGCAAATTAAAACCACTTTAAGATTTCATCTTACCCTGGTCAGACGCTAAGATCAGGAGAACAAATGATACCAAATGTTGGAGAGGATGTTGGGAAAGGGGAACACTCATCCACTGCTGGTGGGGCTGCAAACTTGTTCAACCGCTAGGGAAAGCAGTGTGGAGAACTCTTGAACTACAAATGAACCTATCATTTGACCCAGTTATATCACTCCTTGGAGTATATCCAAAGAACTCATCCTATTGCAGAGACGCTTGTACATCCATGTTTGTTGCTCCTCTTTTCACAGTACCTAAGAGATGGAAGCAACCTAAGTGTCCCTCAACTGATGAGTGGATAATGAAAATGTGGTACACAAGTGGATAATTGCAAATGTGGCA
>NW_008352485.1:2803188-2804918 GCF_000622305.1 Nannospalax galili
AAGAACCTGAAAGAGAAGAACAGTAGGAAACAGGCCTTAATAAGGGAGATATGGATAAAAATTGGGTTAGTTTAAGGGAGGGGGGAGGGAAGGGTATACAAGGAACCTAGGGGATAAAGGGAAAGAAGGAGCTCAAGAGAGGTAGGACCATAAGAGAAAGGTATTATTAAGGGAGAAAAGGGGGAAATGGGGCACCTTAAGTGGGAAAACCATGATGGAGGGGTGAGACAATGTGAGAGATAAATAATGTCTAGCTAGTTTTGTAAACCAGAGGAAACCAATAACTCCTACAACCCACTAAAAATCATACATAGCAGATCAAGAAATATATGTCTAGGCAAGTTTTATCTGAGAACAACTGGTCTTTGCCCAAGATTTATCTACATGACACACAGTAATTATTAGTACCAGACTGGTGGAACCAACCTTCTTGGATGTTTAACAGACATACTTTGAGGCCTATACTAATTTGGTGAGAGGGACATAAAGGACAGATTTTTCTCCTTGCCCTCCTAGGTTGACTAGTTCCAGGGGACTACGAGCATCTCTCAAAATGTCCTGTAATTGTGGTGGGCCACCTGTCCTCTTGATCCAGGAGGCCAAGGAGACCCTATCAGATGGACTTGAACCAGTGTCCAGTCCTCATTAAAGCAGTCAGGGGCTCCTCCCAAGCCCATGTGACCTCTGAGGAACAGATCCTCAAACGACCTTAAGAGTAAAAATAAATTGGTTTATCTGGGCCAACTCTATGGCCTTAAACAGCCCAAAAGGAAAGAATAACCAAAGATTAAAGGAGCTAATATAATTTCTTAAGAGTCCCGATGTATAGCTAAAGGCTACATAACAAGCAACAATGTCAGATAGGAGATACCTTCTTTTGATTTGTTGGTCAGGGTGGCCAAAGGGACTCCTAGATAATATCCCAGCATAGAAGTGGGAAAATGAACAGCAGACCCCAATCTTATCTAAAGGAATATTGACAACTGATTACTGCTAGATGAGGAACAGCTGACCCTCCTAAAAGAAAGACCTCTAGATAGGCTGACTAGATTCACCAGATGGACAAGTAGTGGGGAACGGCTGGGGCTGCCGACAACACAGCAGACAGTAGCAGGGATATCAGAGTATAGGGCTCTTGTTGGGGGATGGAGGCTATGGGAATTGAGTCTGTTGAATTAGATGGTTTGGGATGTTCTGTGTGATACACACACACACACACACACACACACACACACAACAAAATCAAAAAAATTTTTAAAATGTATTATATTTGAGAAGGAAGCATGGAAATTTACATCATGCTAATCAGTAGAGGTGATAAAAAATACCATTGAAATCTACCCGCTGACTTTATAGACATACACAGGCACCAAGCTTAAGGATCCAAGTGCTAATGATTATGACTAGTAATAATCAGATACATACAGATTAGAGATACATATGCCAACATCTCAGTGTTAGTAGGAAAAACAATGAGTCTTTGTGCAAGGAACAACATATTCTAAATGAAGTGGAGATCTCTTTTTTTAAAGGTTAAAAACTCATTCAATTTTATGTCTTACAGGACTTATACTGCATTCAATATTGTATAACTGTATTAATTCAACTGTGAACCCATAAACTTACAGCCACTTGTGAAAGAGGTATACTCTTGCTCTGGAGTGTGTTACTGAATATGTTAAAGCTGTAATGAAATGCTTCTTCTAATCATGTAGTTATTAAAAATTAAA
>NW_008352485.1:2805007-2809581 GCF_000622305.1 Nannospalax galili
TCAGTAAAGTTTATATCCATGCTCAGATGCCAAGGAGCTCAGAAAGTAACCGACTGTGACTAGTAATAATCTGGTATATAGAGATTAGAAATGTATGTGCAAACATCTTAATGTCAATTGCATTAAAAATGAAGTTTTCTGTATGAAACTGAGTATTTTAATAATGAAATGGAGATCTTTTTTAAAGGTTAAAACCTCATTTAATTTTATGTCTTATAGGGTTTATACTGAGTACAATATTGTATAACTGTAATAATTCAACTGTAAACCTAAAAATTTGCTGCCAATTTTGAAAAAGATGCATCTTAGCTCAGAAAATTGTTATTGAATATGTCAATGCTGTTGAAATGAAATGCTTCTTCTAATAAGTGGTTATTAAATAAATAATTTTTAAAAAGTGAACTCTATGATAGAATGCCCTGGTTGCAGTAAGCTGGCACTATCAATCAGCCACTTCCCTCCGTCCTGGGAGGACTATTTGTTGAGACAGCCTGTTTCCCAAGACAGCCCGTCTCCTTGAGTAAATGTTCCCAAGAAGAGATCATAAACCCTTGTCTCTCAAGATAAACCAGAGAGAATGGTGCCAGGAAGAAGGGGAGGCATAAGGAGCCAAGAACATCTCAAGAGTGCCCCTGATCTGCGCACAGTCAGCCAGCCACAGCTATATCCTGTATTAGCACCAAGGGCCCCTCCCCCAGGGCAGCAGCCACTTCCAGCAGGCAGGAAGTCTGCTCTCTTGCTGAGGTGCTTCAATAAAGTCAGTCTTGTCTGAGGTCAGGAATGGTCTCCTTTCTTCTCTCCTATTGTTCCTGTATTCTGTGTCCCAAAACCTAACACCCTAGATTCTGTAGATCTAGTAAAAATGTCCATTACTGAAGCACAAAATCTCTCACGGACAAGGGAAGGGAACCTGCTGACAGGAGACTTAAGTCTTTTCTCTAAGGAAAGCAAAGGAGAATAAAAGATAAAAACAACAGAGGAATGGGATTTCAGAAAGAAAAGAAACAATGGAAATAGTAAAATGTAGCTAACTGTGATGGCTGTTATGCTCCTCATTTTATGGTTTAAGCTTTATTTGATGATTTAAGCAAAATCTTAAATGCTACATGCTATGAAACTCAGTATACATGAAGAAATACATAGGCAGTTATAGCTAAAATTTGGGAAATGTGAAGGAAGTAAATTGAAATAAAGTTCCTATATCTCACTTTTGGTAAAGTGTCAATCCCAGTAGTTATAACATTATGAAAGTATTTTGTATACTGGAAAATAAAAAGCACTAAGAAAATTCGGTCATGGCAGGGCTTGACAGTACACATCTGTAACCATAGCATATGAGAGGCAGAGGCAAGAGGAATTAAGGGTTTGAGGCCAGTCTGGGCTACTCTGTCTCAAAAGCCAAGAGAAGAAAGAAGGGGGTAGGAGAGGGAGAGCGAAAGGAAGAAAAGAAAGAAAAAGAATATATATTTAAAATGCTGTAAATAAATGAAAATGGAATTTTAAAATAATCATTTACTGTAGATAAAAGCAAGCAAAAGGTACAGAGGAATAAGCGGAATCAGAGGAAACAAACGATACAGTGGCAGAGTTGAGCCTTGATGTATTAATAATTACTTGAAGTATAAACAGTCTACTAAATAAGATTAGCAGAGTGCGTAAAAAGAAGACAAGATCCACCTATATGATATTCACAAGAGACTCACTGTCTCAGAAGCAGGGGAATGCCAAAGACTGGAAAGACACACTAACATAGGGGATTATATTTATTTTGGGAAAAATAGATTTCCCAGAGAAAATTACCAGGGACAAAAAGGGATACTACCGAATGATAAAAGGCCCAGTTCCCTAAGAAAACACAGAGATCTTCTCTGGGTATACTAACCATTTGCTGAAATCTATGGACGCAGTGGCCTCAAAGAAGCAAGTAGCAGGGCGTACCCCTCGGGGTGCTGCAAGCTGTCTTGGGGTAAGTCTGTTGAGAGTCTGTATTCACTTTCCATCACAGTGATAAAACTGCTTGAGTCAAACAACATAAAAGGAGAAAAGATTTGTTCTGGATCATAGTTTCAGAGATTCATTCTCTAGTCTTTTGGCCTCATCACTTTGGACTTATGACAAAACAGAACATCATGACAGACTGCCTGTGCGAGAGCTGCTCCTTTCATAGTGGCCAGGAAGTAATGAGAGAAACAGGAAGTATCAGGGTCCCAATATCCTCTTTTATGGCATGTTCCCAATTACTTCTCCCAACTGGATCCCATCCCTTTACGTCTCTACCACGTACTAGTAGCATTATCAGTGGGGACCAGGCCTTGAACTCAGACCTTTGAGGGAACACTTAAGATGCAGATTCCATAACAGATTCTAGAGAAAGAGGTGCCAAACCAGTGTGAACTCAATCTAGAGCACTTATTAAGGGGATGCATGTATGGGGAGGGTTACAGGATGTATTACTCACTTTTCTGTTGCTGTCATAGAAACATTGACCCAAGCAATTTAGAGAAGGAAGAATTTACGGTTCCAGGGGAATTACAGCCCATCTTGGTGGGGAGGCATGGTGGCAGAGGTGGCTGGAGAAGAGGAGTGGAAGCTAAGCTCTACATCTTCCAGCAGGCACAGGAAACAAGAGATAGACTGGCAATTTGGCAAGGCTTAAGAACTCTCTACCACCCCCAGTGACGTGCTTGCTCCAGGATAGCCACACCTTCTAAAACCTTCCAAAACAGCACCACCATCCGGGGACAGAATGTCCAAATACTTGGAGCCTATGGGGGATATTTTCATTCAAATCATCACACAGGATATCAGGAAAGACACATGCTCCACCATGGTGCATCTATAGCTGATGTCTCATGCATAGCTGGTGGGAATGTGAAAATGGTAGTTACTCAGGAAACTGGCTTAGCAACCCAAGCATGTACCAACCACATAATTCATCAGTAAAAACTTACATATAATCTTGTGCACAAATTCTCATAAGAGTTTTGTTCATAATAATCAAAATGTTGAATCAACCCAAATACTCTCCAAAGAATACAAGGTTGAATAAATTCTGAAATATCCACAAAATGAAATTTTAGTTAACAATAAAAGGAATAAACCATTGACATATTCAACAGCTTGAAATGGTCTTAAGGACTCTAGAATTAAGGAAAGCAGCCTGTCTGTAGAGGTACATGTTGTATGAGTCCACTTAAAAGTGACCTCAAGTGCTATGTAGAGAAGGTTTCAGTAAAATAAACAAATATTCTCAGATAAACCTTAACTAGATATGTATTTTGTTCCTTAAACTAGTTAACTAAACTATGACCATAGAAAATTTAAGATTATGTATATATTATTTTTTAATTATTTATTTAATAACCACATAATTAGAAGAAGCATTTCATTACAACAGCATTGACATATTCAACAATTTCCAGAGCTAAGAAGCATCTCTTTCAAAATTGGCAGTAAATTTTCAGGTTTATAGTTGAATTAATAGAGTTATACAATATTGTACTCAGTATAAACCCTATAAGACATAAAATTGAATGAGATTTTTACCTTTAAAAAAGATCCCCATTTAATTATTAAAATACACAGTTTCGTACAGAAAACTTCATTTTTAATGCAATTGACACTAAGATGTTTGCACACGTGTTTCTAATCTGTATTTATCTGATTATTACAAGTCACAGTCAGTTACTTTCTGAGCTCCTTGGCATCTGAGCATGGATTTAAAGTCATCAGGTTGATTTCAGTGGTAGTTACAGCTCTTTCAAAAGTGGCTATAAAATTTTTAGGTTCACTGTTGAATTAATACAGTTATACAAAATTGAACACAGTATAAGTCCTCTAAGACATAAAATTGGATGAGTTTTTAACCTTAAAAAAGATCTCTATTTCGTTTTAAAATATACTGTTTCTTACAGAAAGACAACTCATTGTTTCTGCTAATAACACTGTGATGTTGGCACATGCGTCTCTAATCTGTATGTATCTGATTATTACTAGTCATAATCAGTTGCACTCAGATCCTTGGCTCCTGTGTCTGTCTATAATATCATCGGGTAGATTTCAATGGTAATGTTTATCACCCCTACTAATTAACATGAAGTAAATTTTTATGCTTCTTCCTCAAATATGTCTTTTTCTTTAATTTGTTAATTTTTTGTGTGTATATATCATATAGAGCATCCCACACAATCTTATTAATCTATAAACCCAAATGGCACCCTCCCATAGCCTCCCCATCTCACACTGGAGCCAGTATACTCTGTCATCCCTGTTACTGCCCACTGTGTTTTTGGTGGCCTCAGCCATTCCCCAGTGATTGTCCGTCCTTGTTTTAGGAAGATCAGCTGTTCCTCATCTAGCAGCAATCAGTTGTCAATATTCCTTTAGATAAGATTGGGGTCTGCTGTTCGTTTTCCCAATTCTATGCTGGGTTACTGTCTGGGAGTCTTTTGGGCCACCCTGGCCAATAACTCAAAGGACGGTATCTCCTGTTTGGCCTTGTTTCTTATTCTGTAGCCTTTAGCTATACACATGGACTCTTAAAAAATTATATTGACCCCATTAATCTTTGGTTA
>NW_008352485.1:2809726-2810628 GCF_000622305.1 Nannospalax galili
CCCCTGGCTCCTTTCTTTTACCAGTTCCGTCTATGTGAAGATAAGTCAAAGGTCCTGCTTGACCATGGCAGGCATTGCTTGAAAGCATGGAGGAAATGATTCCTCTGTGTTGACCCTCCTCTTTGTAGACTGGGCACTGGTTCAAGTCCATCTTGTGGGGTCTCCTCGGCCTCCTTGAACAAGAGGACAGGTGACCCACGACAATTACAGGTCAGTTTGAGAGATGCTCGTAGTCCCCTGGAACTAGTTGACCTAGGAGGGCAAGGAGCAAAAATTGTCTTTTATGTCCCTCTGACCAAATTAGTATAGGCCTCAAAGTATGTCTGTTAAACATCCAAGAAGGTTAGTTCCACAAGTCTGGTACTTTTAATTACTATGTGTCATGTAGATAAATCTTGGGCAAAACCCAATTGTTCTCACATAAACCTTGCCTAGACATATATTTATTGATCTGGTATGTATAATTTGTCAGTAGGTTGTTGGATTAATATGGTTCCCTCTAGTTTTCCCTCTAGCTAGGCATTATTTATCTCTCCCATTGTCTAACCCCTCCTTCATGGTTTCCCCAGTTCAGGTACCCCAGTTTTTCCCCTTTCTCCCTTAATAATAGCCTTTTCCTGTGGTCCTACCTCTCTTGAGCTCCTTCTTTCCCTTTTATCCCCCAGTTTCCTTGCCTACCCTTCACTCCCCACTCCCTTAAACTAACCTAATTTTTATCCATATTTCCCTTATTAAGGCCTGTTTCCTACTGCTCCTCTCTTTCAGGTTCTTTCTTTTCCTTTACCTCCCTGGTTCCTTTCCATTATCCTGGTTGCTGTAGTTATGTCTGGTTACATACTCATTTATCAGAGTCTGGTTCTAGGATCCACATATGCAAGAGAACATATGTCGATTTTTTTTTT
>NW_008352485.1:2811292-2814669 GCF_000622305.1 Nannospalax galili
CTTCTTGTCTTGATTCTCTGTTTTTTGAGTTCATTATATATTCTGGATATTAAACCTCTGTCGGATGTGTCGCTGGTAAAGATTTTCTCCCATTCTGTGGGTTTTCTCTTCACTTTCCTGGTTGCCTCCTTTGATGTACAGAAGCTTTTTAGTTTAATGAGGTCCCATTTGTTGATTCTTCACCATGTTTCCTGAACAATTGATGTCCAGTTTAGGAAATACTTTCCTACACCTATACCTTTTAGGTATTGCCAATGTTTTCTTCTAACAGTTTCAGAGTTTCAGGCTTTACATTCAGGTCTTTGATGCATCTGGAATTGACTTTTGTGCAAGGTGAAAGATAGGGGTTTAGATTCATTCTTCTACAGGTGGAGATCCAGTTATGCCAGCACCATTTGCTTAACATGCTGTCTTTCCTTCAGTGAATGTTCTTGGCCCCTTTGTCAAACATCAGGTGGCTGAAATTGCATTTACTCATATTTGGGTCTTCAATTTTGTTCCGTTAATCTATGGGTCTATTTTTGTGCCAGTACCATGTTGTTTTTATCACTATAGCTCTGTAATACAACTTGAAATCTGGTATAGTGATCCCCCCAGCATTGCTCTTCGTGCCCAGGGTAGCTTTGGCTATCTGACTTCTTTTGTGCTTCCATATGAATTTTAGAATGTTTTTTTTCCAATTCTGTGAAAAATGTCATGGGGATTTTGATTGGAATTGCATTCAATCTATAAATGGCTTTTGGTAGGATGGTCATTTTCACAATATTAATTCTTCTAATCCATGAGCATGGGAGGTCCTTCCATCTCCTGATGTCTTCCTCAATCTCTTTCTTTAAAGATTTAATATTTTCATTGTAGAGCTCTTTAATGTCTTTGGTCAGGTTTATTCTGAGATATATATATATTTTTTGCAGCTATTGTGAAGGCGAGGGTTTCCCTGTGCTCTTTCTCTGATTGCTTGTTATTGGTATATAGAAAGGTTATAGAATTTTGTAGGTTAATTTTGTAACCTGCCACTTTACTGAACATGTTAATAATTTCTAGGAGTTTTCAGGTGGAATTTTTGGCGTCCCTTAGATATAATATCATATCATCTGCAAAAAGGTATAATTTGATCTCTTCTTTTCCAATGATTAATCCTTTAATTTCCTTCTCATGTCTTATTGCTCTTGCAAGAGTTTCAAGAACTATGTTAAAAAAGGAGTGGAGATATACTTTTTGGTATTAGAATGATTCTGGCTTCATAGATGGAATTTGGAAGTTCTTCCTCCATTTCTATCTTTTTGAATAAATTAAACAGCCTTGTCTGGTTCCTGATTTCAATGGGAATGCTTCCAGTTTTTCTCCATTTAAAAAGATGTTGGCTGTGGGTTTGTTATGTATGGTTTTAATTATGTTGAGGTATGTTCCCTCCAGTCCAATTCCTCCACAGGACTTTGAACATAAATGCATGTTGAATTTTGTCAAAGGCCATCTATTGAGATGACCATGTGATTCTTGTCGTTGAGCCCATTTATGTGATTTATGACATTTATTGACTTACATATATTGAACCATCCCTGCTTCTCTGGAGTAAACCTGATTGATCATGATCGATGATCTTTTTGATATGTGTCTGTATGCAGTTTGCAAGTATCTTGTTAAGAATTTTTGCATCTATGTTCATTAAGGATATGCGTCTATAGTTTTCTTTTTTGAGTTGTATCTTTACTTGGCTTTGGTATTAGAGTGATTCTGGCTTCATAGATGGAATTTTGAAGTTCTCCCTCCATTTCTATCTTTTTGAATAAATTAAATAGTATTGCATGTAGATCTTCTTAAATGTCTGATAGAATTCTGCTGTAAATTCATCTGGTCCTGCACTTTTTTTAGTTGGGAGGTTTTGTATTCCTGTTTCAATTTCTTTTTGTGTTATGGGTCTGTTTAAGCTGTTAATCTCTTCTTGGTTTAGTTTTGGTGGTTCCCATGCCTGTAGATATCTGTCCATTTCTTTTAGGTTTTCAAATTTAGTTGCACATAGGAAAAGTAAATATTCCCTTATAATGTTCTGTATCTTTCTGGTGTCTGTTGTGATGTTTCACCTTTCATCTCTGATTTTGTAATTTGGAGGTGCTCTTTCCTTCTTTTGGTTAATTGGGCTAGCGGTCGGTCAATTTTGTTTATCTTTTCAAAGAACCAGCTCTTGGTATTGTTGATTCTTTGTATTGTTTTCTTTGATTCAATTTCATTGATTTCTGCCCTGATTTTTGTTATTTCTTCTTGTCTGCAGGGTTTGGGTTTTGTTTGCTGTTGCTTTTCAAGTGTGTTGAGTTGCACTGTTAAGTCATTTATTTGTGTTCTTTCCGATTTTTTGATGTAGGCACTTAGAGCTATAAATTTCCCTCTAAGAACCACTTTCAGCATGTCCCAGAGGTTTTGTTGTGTTGTATTGTCCTTTTCATTTAATTCCAGGAATACTTTTATTTCTTTCTTAATTTCTCTTTTGACCCATTCATCATTCAGGAGTGTGTTGTTTAATCTCCATGTGTTCTTGCATTGAATCTATATATGACTCTTGGTAGGATGGTCATTTTCACAATATTAATTCTTCCAATCCATGAGCATGGGAGGTCCTTCCATCTTCTGATGTCTTCCTCAATTTCTTTCTTTAAAGAGTTGAAATTTTCCTTGTAGAGCTCTTTAATGTCTTCGGTCAGGTTTATTCCAAGATATTCTATTTTTTTTTTTGTGGCTATTGTGAATGGGAGGGTTTCCCTGTGCACTTTCTCTGACTGCTTGTCATTGATATATAGAAAGGCAATAGACTTTTGTTGGTTATTGAAATCCCCTACTATTAATGAGTTGGAATTAATCTGGGTCTTAAGGTCTTGTAGTGTTGTTTTTATAAAGTTGAGTGTACCAGAGTTTGGTGGATGTATGTTCATGATTGTAGTATCTTCTTGATTCATTGTTTCTTTGATCAGAATGAAGTTGCCCTCTTTATCTCTTCTGATCAGTTTTAGTTTAAAGCCTATTTTGTCATATGTTAGAATTGCAATGCCTGCTTTTTTCTTAGCACCATTAGCTTGGTATATTTTTTCCATCTGTTCACCTTATGGTAGTGCCTGTCCTTGAAAGTGAGATGAGTTTCTTGCAGAAAACAAAAAGATGGGCTTTGTTTCTTAATTCATTCACCTAATCTGTGTCTTTTGACTAGGATGTTCAGTCTGTTAATATTTAAAGTTATTAATGAAAGATTTGTATTGAATCTTGTCATTTTTATTTCTGTTTACATTCTTGTTATGGATGTACTTTTCCACAGTTATACCTTCATTGGATTTCTTTCTGCAATCCCTTGGGTATAGTCATTCCTTTTTTCAGTTCTTTGTATTGCTTCT
>NW_008352485.1:2814837-2816751 GCF_000622305.1 Nannospalax galili
AGGAATCTGGGTTGGCATCTGTGGTCTTTTAAAACTGGGAATACTTTGGTCCAGGCTCTTCTGGCTTTCATAGTTTTCACTGAAAAGTCACCTGTAATCCTAATGGGTTTTCCTCTTTATGTAACTTGTTTCTCTTTTGCAGCTTTCAGTATTTTCTCTTTGTTCTGTATGTTTAATGTTTTTACTATGATGTGCTGTGGAGAGTTTCTTTTCTGGTCCTGTCTGTTTGGTGTTCTATATGCTTCTTGTATTTGTATGTCTTTCTTTAATTTTTGGAAATTTTTTTCTACGATTCTGTTGACGAGCTGGTCCATGCCATTATCTTGGGATTCCTCTCCTTCCTGTATACCTGATTCATGGGTTTGGTCTTTTTATGGTGTCACACAATTCCTGCATATTCTTTTCTTGTGCTTTCTTAAATTTTTCATATTCTTTGCTTGAGTGCTCTAGTTTGTCCACTTTATCTTCCAGTCTTGATATTCTGTTTTCCATTCCATTCATCCTATTGGTTAGGCTTTCTCCTGTAGCTTCTAATTGGCTTACTGAGTGTTTCACTTCCTTCTTCATTTCAGCCTGAGTATTCTTCAATATTTCTAGCTCTTTTCTGAATTCATTCAGAAGTTTATCCCTATCTTCCTTCAGTTCTTGATTTGTGTGTTCTTCAAATTCACTGAATTCCTTTATCATGTTTATAATTGTTCTTTTGAGTTCCATGTCCTGCAGTATCTCTAAGGGGTTCTCATTGTGCTCCTCTAGAGGACTATTGGTATTTGCTGGGGATATGTTATTTGGGTTTTTCATGTTATTTTTTTTTCTCTGTGATTTTGACATGTGAATTTCTTTTGCAGTTTCTGATTCTTTGTGAGACTCAAGCCTTCAAGTTTAGGTCTGCTTCTTTTTTTTAAACTTTATGTGCCTTTGTGGTTTGCTTTTGGGGCATGAAAACTGGTTCATCTAAGCTTCTGGTTCTCTATTTTGATTTTATAGTGGCCAGATTGCTTTTGTCTTCAGGAGTTCCCACAGAGGCCCAAGTCAGACGAGGATCAGATGCTCTCAGGCTTTCTCCTAAGGTCTGGATCCCTCCAGGAAAGATTTTGGCCTCAGTCATTTGAGGGTTGGACTGGCCTGGGAGCAGGGCCTAGGAGAGGTACTGGTCTCGGGCAGCTGGTGGCCATGCCACCCAGAGATGCAAAGGGAGATGGGAGTGGGAAGAAGCCACAAGGGCTCCTGGGGACTGCGCTGAAGAACTGGGTTGGTCTGGATCCAAAGGATCAGGAAGCCAAATGGTCAGCCCCAGCATCCAGGAAAGAGGCTGGAGGATTGTGCAGCCCAGGGAAGCAGAGGGAGGTGAGGGCAGAACCAGGCCCAGAGGGCTCCTGGGGAACCACGAGAAGGAACTGGGTTGGTCTTGATGCAAAGGATCAGGAAGCAGTGGTGGTTCCCCTGGTGTCTCGGGTGCCAAGATAAGGAGTGGGACAGGACCCAGGCTAGGAGGAGAGACGAGCAGGGGAGACGGGAGGGTGAATGAGGCTGGGGGAGTCAAGGCACAGAGGACAGGATTGACTTACCCAGAGAGAGGCTGACAGGTCGTGCAGGCCCAGGGAAACAGAGGGAGGTGAGGGTGGGACCAGGCCAAGAGGGCTCCAGGGGACCTCGAGAAGGCATGTATATATTTATACGTCATAATACGCCCTTTATACATCATAATAAACCGACATAGACCTTCATCACTTGCTTAGGCTTTCTCATTTTTTTCTATTTTTGGAAGATATCTGTGTGCTGGATAGCTTTAGTGTCAACTTGACACACCTGGGTTGAGGGAGCCTCAATTGGTGAATTTCCTCTATTGGACTGGCCTGTGGCCGTGTCTGAGGGGCATCTTCTTGATGAGTGATGTGGGAGGGCCCAGCCCAC
>NW_008352485.1:2816969-2818455 GCF_000622305.1 Nannospalax galili
CTAAACAGACCTTCATTATTTGCTTAGGCTTTCTTATTTTTTCTATTTTGGAAAATATCTCCATTCCCATATCCTTTTAACATCTTTTACATTCTCGTTTTCTTTTTTCTTAATATTTATGAGACACAATAGCATCAACAAATAAATTTTCCATCTGTTGTGAGACTTCTTTTCCTGGGGATGCTAAGCAATGCCTATTCCCTTTTAATGATCTAGTGTCAAGCCAATGTTTGATTAAAGTTTTACTGGGGAACCAAGGAATTTATTGAGCTTACTTACCGAGATAACTGATGGGTTGCTGAGGTGTATATATGACCTGAGGGTATGCACACTGGAAAGCCTTTACCCAGCATGGGTCAAGCCTTCTCCTCCTAGCCTTCCCCACATTGTATATTTTAGCCCTCCCCAAATCCAGGAGGCCATGTGTGATTAGGGCCAAATTACATACAGTTGGCTGGAAGAGTAGCTGGATACTCTGGTGAGTGTCCAATGACTCTGCTTGGCCCTCTTTTAATGAATGAGTACAACAATCCACAACTCCCAATCGTGATGATGTTTAGCAATCAGGCTCAGCTGAAGTCGTGATGATGGTAGTTATTTCATGCAGAATGGACTTCTGTGTGGCATCATCTTATTAAAAGGACCTGGAATTTAAAAGGATTTGGTGCTATGATACAAATATGAGGGAGAACATACATCGTTTGTTTTTCTGCGTCTGTGTTACTTTACTTAGGATAACAATTTCTAGACCCATCCATTTACCTGCAAATTTCATTACTTCATCTTTCTTCACTGCTGAAAGAACTCCATTGTGTAAATATACCACGTTTGTGTTAACCACTGCTCAGATGAGGGGCACTTAGGTTGCTTCCATCTCTTAGCTATTGTGAAAAGAGCAGCAACAAATATGGTTGTACAAATGTCTCTGTAATAGGATGAGTCCTTTGGGTATATGCCAAGGAGTGGTATAACTGGGTCATATGGTATGTATATTTTTAGTTTTTTAAGAGTTCTCTACACTGTTTTCCATAAAGGCTGCATGAGTTTTCCATCCCACCAGCAGCGAATGAGCGTTCCCCTTTCTCAACATCCTTGCCAGCATTTGGTATTATTTGTTTATTGATCCTAGTAAATCTGATTGGGGTAAGGTAATACCTTAGGGTGGTTTTAATTTGCATTTCCCTAATTATTAACAATTGATCCCCTTTTGAGATGTTTCTTAGCCATCTGTATTTCTTCCTTTGAGAACTCTCTGTTTAGATCTTTAGCCCATCTTTTAATTGTGTCATTTGGTTTCTCGATTGTTTTTTGAGTTCTTTATTATATATCCCGGATGTTAAACCTCTGTCAGATGTGTTACTGGTGAAGATTTTTTCCCATTCTGTGGGTTTTCGCTTCATTTTTTGGATTGTTTCTTTTGCTGTACAGAAGCTTTTTAGTTTAATGAAGTCCCACTTTTGATTGCTGACCCTAATTCCTGAGCAAG
>NW_008352485.1:2818987-2820781 GCF_000622305.1 Nannospalax galili
AAAAAACAAAAAACAAGAAAAAAACAAGTTAGACAATTATTTCTCATTGGTGATTTTGTTTCTAATCAAAAAGTTCTTCTCAGATGTAAGACTTCAAACCTTGGTCTTCAATATTGTAGTGCCCACCTGTAGCTAAGGGAGGCAACCAGGTATTATTCTAAAATGATGGCTAAATTTGTTTTGTCCCCCTATCTAGAAGCCTTTGAGAGGGAACTGACACTGATTCTAACCACTCCAAAAGCTATCAAAATACCTGAAAGCAAATCCTGAATCCATCACTCTAGAGTCCAGCCTTGGAAGACAAAAGAAAAATGAGAAGGAACCCAATAGAGGGATGCTTTTGGAAGCTCTTGTCAAGAAATTCCAATGGACTCTCATAGGAACATTTGAAAATTGCCCTGTTCTGACTTTTTTCTAGTTCCCTCTCTAGAATGTGTAATGCTAATTACTCTTGCCCTTACTTTTCCCTCATATCTCCTATTCACCATTCAAGGACTTTCTTTTCTCCTCAGAGATAAGAGTTATGCAATTTGGGAGTCTTTTAGATAGACCTACTGAAGGGGTACTCCAATTGCCTCACCCTGAGTCCCTGTTTGGCACAGAAGAAGCCAGAGTGGTCTGTGTCCTGATTTCCTATTGGCAACTTGGGGTAACCTCTTCAGAGGATGGTCTGATAAGAATAGGAGGTAGGAATTGGCTAGCCAGTTAGGGTAAAAATAATGTAACCAGTTTCTTGGCTAAAACTCACAATGTCCCTGGGCCTCTTAGCAACTTACTCCATTCCAAAGGCCAAGAATGTTGAAAATATTTGGGAGCTTTTATCTAATCCCTAAAAGATTTAGGGTTACCTCTTCAGAGGGGGGCATGTTAGAGTAGCCAAAAACCCCATAAAAAATAAATCAATCAAAGAAGAAGAAAGAGTACATAAGTTATCAGAAAAAAGTGATGGAGAGATATGGGAGGAGTTGGAGGGGAGGGAGTGGGCATGGATTTGATCAAAACACCTTATATGCATGTGTGAAATTCTTAATAAATTATTTATTTTTAAAAAGTGACTTCGGGGGCTGGAGAGATGGCTCAGCAGTTAAGAGCACTGACTGATCAAAGGAACAATTAACCATGAAGATATTACAGTCCTCAACATATATGCACCAAACTCTGGTGCACCTAAATTTATAAAAACAACACTACAGGACTTTAAGACACAGATTAATCCCAACTCAGTAATAGTAGGGGACTTCAATACCCCATTATCTCCATTAGACAGGTCAACTGGAAAAAAATAAAGAAGCCTGAATTAAACGATACAATACATCAAATAGACCTAACAGACATCTTTCAAATATTCCACCCAAGCACCAAAGAGTACACGTTCTACTCAGCACCCCATGGAACTTTTTCAAAAATTGACCACAGTTTAATCACTAGGCCACAAAACAAACCTCAACAAATACCAAAAAAATTGAAATAATTCCATGCATTTTATTGGATCACAATGCAATAAAGCTCAAAATCAACACTGGATGAGAGCCTAGTCGCTACATGAACTCATGGCTATTAAACAACACACTCCTAAACAATGAGTGGGTCAAAGGAGAAATTAAGAAAGAAATAAAAGTATTTCTGGAACTAAATGAAAAGGACAATACAACACAACAAAACCTCAGGGACATGCTGAAAGCTGTCCCCAGAGGGAAGTTTATACTCTAAGTGCCTACATCAAAAAATCGGAAAGAACACAAATAAGTGACTTAACATTGCAACTCAAGACACTTGAAAAGCAACAACAAATGA
>NW_008352485.1:2821468-2827434 GCF_000622305.1 Nannospalax galili
ATCTTTTTTTACTGCTGAATAGAACTCCATTGTGTAAATATACCACATTTCATTATCCACTCATCAGTTGAGGGGCACTTAGTTTGCTTCCATCTCTTAGTTATTGTGAAAAGAGCAATAACAAACATGGTTGTACAGGTTATCTCTGCAATAGGATGAGTCCTTTAGGTATATGCCAAGGAATGGTATAACCAGGCCATAATTAAAGCTATATACAACAAGCCCATAGCCAACATTGTTATAAATGGACAAAAACTGGAAGCATTCCCATTAAAATCAGGAACCACACAAGCATGTCCACTATCTCCCCTCCTTCTCAGCATAGTGCTTGAAACTCTTGCTAGAGCAATAAGACAGGAGAAGGAAGTTAAAGGAGTACTAATTGGAAAAGAAGAGGTCAAACTATCACTTCTTGCAGATGACATGATACTATACCTAAGCGATCTCAAAAGTTCCAACAGAAAACTCCTAGAACTGATCAACACTTTCAGTATAGTGACAGGTTATAAAATCAATCTACAAAAACAGTAGCCTTTGTATATACCAATAACAAGCAATTAGAGAAGGAGTACAGGGAAATGCTCCCATTCACAATTGCTGGAAAAAAAATATCTAGGAATAAATCTGACCAAAGACACAAAAGATCTCTACAATGAAAATTTTAAATCATTAAAGAAAGAGACTGAGGAAGATACCAGGAGATGGAAAGACCTCCCATGTTCATGGATTGGAAGAATTAATATTGTGAAAATGACCATCCTACCAAAAGCAATATATAGATTCAGTGCAATCCCAATCAAAATCCCCATGACATACTTCACAGAATTAGAACAAAAATTCTTAAATTTGTATGGAAGCACAAAAGACCCCAGATAGCCAAAGAAACCCTGAGCACAAAGAGCAGTGCTGGGGGGATTTCTATACCAGCTCTCAAAGTATACTACAGAGGTATAGTCATAAAAACAGAATGGTACTGGCACAAAAACATATACATAGATCAATGGATCATCATTGAAGACCCAAACCCAAGAACACACAATTTCAGCCACCTGATATTTGACAAAGGTGCCAAGAACACACAATGGAGGAAAGACAGCATCTTCAACAAATGGTTCTGGCAAAACTGGATCTCCACCTGTAGAAGAATGAAACTAGATTCTTATCTCTCACCTGGCACAAAATTCAACTCCAAATGGATCAAAGACCTCAATGTGAAACCAGAAACCCTGAATCTATTAGAAGAAAATATTGGCAGTAACTTACAAAATATATGTGTAGGAAAGGATTTTCTAAATCGGACAGAAGTTGCTCAGGAAATAAGGTCAGCAATTAACAAGTGGGACCTCATTAAACTAAAAAGTTTCTGTACAGCAAAAGAAATCATCAAAAAATTGAAGAGAAAATAATCCATAGTGGGAAAAAATCTTCACCAGTGACACACCTGACAGAGGTTTAACATCCAGAATATATAAAGAACTCAAAAAACAAGGAATGGAGAAACCAATGACCCAGTGAAAAGATGGGCTAAAGATCTAAACAGAGAGTTCTCAAAGGAAGAAATAAAGATGGCTAAGAAACATCTAAAAAGTATTCAGTATCTTTAGTAAATAGAGAAATGCAAATTAATGCCACCCTAAGGTATCATCTTACCCAAATCAGACTGGCTACGATCAAGAGAACAAGTGATGCCAAATGCTGGCGAGGATGTGGAGAAAGGGAAACTCCCATTCACTGCTGGTGGGATTGCAAACTCGTGCAACCCCTATGGAAAACAACGTGGAGAACTCTTAAAAAACTAAAAATGAATCTACCATACGACCCAGTTATACCACTCCTTGGCATATACCCAAAGGACTCATTCTATTATAGAGACACTTATACAACCATCTTTGTTGCTGCTCTTTTCACAATAGCTAAGAGACTGAAGCAACCTAAGTTCCCTCAACTGATGAGTGGGTAACAAAAATGTGGTGTATTTACACAATGGAGTTCTTTCAGCAGTAAAGAATGATGAAATAATAAAATTTGCAGGTAATTTGATAAAACTAGAAACTGTTATATTAAGTGAAGTAACACACACTCAGAAAAATAAAAGACGTATGTTCTCCCTCATATGTGGATCCTAGCACCAAATCCTTTTAAATTCCAGGTCCTTTTAATAAGATGATACTGTACAATAGTCTCTTCTGCATGAAATAACTACCATCATCATATCCTCTGCAATACCTGATTTCTAAACATCATCACAATTGGGTTTGTTGTTGGTTGTGCTCCTTCATTAAAGGAGGGGCAAACAGGGTCATTGGACACTCACCAGAGTATCCAGCGACTCTTCCCAGCCAACTGTATGCAATTTGGCCCTAATCACTCTTGGTCTCCTAGATTTGGGGAGGGCTAAAGTATACAATATGGGGAAGGCTAGGAGGAGAAGGCTTGACCCATGCTGGATAAAGGCTTTCTAGTGTACATACCCTCAGGTCATTCATATACCTCAACAACCCCTCAGTTACCTCAGTAAGTAAGCTCAGTAAATTCATTGGTTCCCCAGTAAAACTTTGATCAAATATTGGCTTGACACAAGAACCTTGAAAAGGAATAAGCATTGCTTAGCACCCCCAGGAAAAGAAGTCTCACAATAGATGGAAAATTTATTTGTTGATGCCATTGTGTCTCATAATTATCTATCTATCTATCTATCTATCTATCTATCTATCTATCTATCTATCTGTCTATTTTTGGTCTTTTTGAGACAATGTCTCCCTGTAGCCCCAGCTGGTCTGGAACTCACTATGTAGACCAGGCTGGCCTCGAACTCACAGAGATCCACCTGCCACTGTCTCCGGAGTGCTGGGATTAAAGGCCTGCACCACCACGCCCGGCTTCATAATTTTTTTTTTTTAAAGAAAATGAGAGCTCACCTCCCTCTGCTTCTCTGGGCCTGCAGGACCCACAGGCCTCTCTCCAACCCACAGGCTTCTCTCTCCAGGGTAAGTGGATTGTGCCCTCCATGCCTTGATTCCCCCCAGCCTCACTTACTCTCCCATCTCCCCCACCAGTCTCTTCTCCTAGCCTGGGTCCTGTACCATTCCTTGTCTTGGAACCCCAGACACCTGGGGAACCACAACTGCTTCCTGATTCTGTGCATCCAGAGCAACTCACTTCCTTCTCGGTCTGCAGGGGTGCTCTGGCCTGGCCCTGCCTTCATCTCCCTCTGCCTCCCCCAGCTCTGCACAACCCACCAGCCTCTTTCCTGGATACTGGGACTGACTCTTCCTCTTTCTGGTCCTTTGCACCCAGACCAACCCAGCTCCTCAGTGAAGTCTCCAGGGACCCTTGGGGCCACCTTCTGCCCCCGTCTTCCTTTGCATCTCTGGGTGGCATGGCCAAAAGCTGCCCTAGACCAGCATCTTTCCTGGGCTGGGCTCCCAGACCAGTCCAACCCCCAAATTACTGAAGTCAAAATCTATCCTGGAGGGATCCAGACCTTAGGAGAATGCCTGAGACCATCTGATCCTCATCTGACTTGGGCCTCTGTGGGAATTCCTGAAGACAAAAGCAATCTGGCCACTCCAATATAAAATCAAAAGAGAGAGCTGGAAGCTTAGAGGAATCAGCCGTTCATGCCAAAAAATAAACCACAAAGACACATAAAGTTCACAAAAAGAAGCAGAGCTAAACTTGAAGGCTTGAGTCTCACACAAGAATCAGAAACGACAAAAGAATTTGTATGTCAGAATCACAGAGAAGCTGGGCATGGTGGGGCATGCCTGTATTCCCAGCACTCAGGAAGCAGAGGCAGGGAGATCTCTGTGAGTTCGAGGCCAGAATGGTCTACATAGTGAGTTCCAGGCCAGCTGGAGCTACAGGTAGACCCTGCTTCAAAAAGACAAAAAAAAATTACAGAGAAAGAATAACAACATGAAAAACCAAAGCAACATATCCCCACCAAGTACCAATAGTCTCTAGAGGAGGACAATGAGAACCCCTGAGAGATAACGCAGGACATGGAACTCAAAAGAACAATTACAAACATAATAAACCAGGCTGAAGAGAAGAAGGAAGTGAAACACTCAGTAAGCCGATTAGAAATGACAGGAGAAAGCCTCAGCAATAGGATGAATGAAATGGAAAACAGAGTATCAACACGGGAAGATAAAGTGGACAAACTAGACCACTCAAGCAAAGATTAAGAAAAATTTAAGAAATTACAAGAATGGAATATGCAGGAATTGTGTGACACCATGAAAGACCAAACTTACGAATCATAGGCATACAAGAAGGAGAAGAATCCCAAGATAATGGCATGGACCAGATCTTCAACAGAATTGTGGAAGAAAATTTCCCAAAATTAAAGAAAAACATGCCCATACAAATACAAGAAGCATATAGAACACCAAACAGACAGGACCAGAAAAGAAACTCTCCACGGCACATCATAGTAAAAACACTAAATGTACAAAACAAAGAGACAATACTGAAAGCTGCAAAAGAGAAACAAGTCACATAAAGAGGAAAACCCATTAGGATTACAGCTGACTTTTCAGTGAAAACTATGAAAGCCAGAAGAGCCTGGACCAAACTATTCCCAGCTTTAAATGAGCACAGATGCCAAGCCAGACTACTATACCCAGCCAAAATGTCTATTATAGTCAAAGGGGAAAGAAAAATCTTCCATGACATAAATAGGCTGAAGGAATTCATGTCCACAAAACCAGCCCTTCAGAGAGTTCTGCAAGTAATACAAAGATCTGAAGAAAGGAATGACTATACCCAAGGGCTTGAGGAACGAAATTCAATGAAGGTATAACTGTGGAAAAGTATAGCTACATCATGAATGTAAATAGAAATAAAAATGACAGGATTCAATACTCATCTTTCATTAATAACTTTAAATATTAATGGAGAGAACTCCCCAGTCAAAAACACAGACTAAGTGAATGGGTTAAGAAACAAAACCCATCTTTTTGTTGTCTGCAAGAAATCCATCTCATTTTCAAGGACAGACACTATGTTAAAGGGAAAGGATGGAAAAAAGTATACCAAGCTGATGGTACTAAGAAAAATGCAGGTGTAGCAATTGTAATATCTGACAAAATAGACTTTAAAACTAGTCAGAAGATATAAAGAGAGCCACTTAATTCTGATCAAAGGAACAATAAATCAAGAAGACATTGCAATCATGAACATATATATATTCACCAACTTTGGTGCAACCAACTTCATAAAAATAATACTACAGGACTTTAAGACCTAGATTAATCCCAACTCATTAATAGTAGGGGACTTCAATAACCCACTGTCTCCATTAGATAGATCAACAGGGCAGAGAGTTAACAGGGAGACATCTGAATTAAACAATACCATATATCAAATGGACCAAACCAACATCTACTGAGAATTCCACCAAAGCACCAAAGGACATACTTTCTACTCAACACCACATGGAACCTTCTCCAAAATCGACCATATACTTCTGCATAAAACACACTTGAACAAATACAGAAAGACTGAAATAATTCCATGCATTCTATGAGACCACAATGCAATAAAGCTTACAATCAACATCGGAAGAAGCCCTAATCACCACATGAACACACGGAGATTAAACAACACAATCCTAAATGATGAATGGGTCAAAAGAGAAATTAAGAAAGAATAAAAGTATTCCTGGAATTAAATGAAAAGGACAATACAACACAACAAAACCTCTGGGACATGCTGAAAGTTGTCCTTAGAGGGAAGTAGCCCTAAGTGCCTACATAAAAAAATCAGAAGGAACACAAAAAATTACTTAACATTGGAACTCAACACACTTGAAAAGCAATAGCAAATGAAACACAAACCCAGCAGACAAGAAGAAATAAGAAAATCAGGGGAGAAATTAATGAAATTGAAACAAAGAAAACAATACAAAGAATCAACAATTCCAAGAGCTGGTTCTTTGAAAAGATAAACAAGATTGACAG
>NW_008352485.1:2827458-2827706 GCF_000622305.1 Nannospalax galili
AAAGAGGGAGCACCTCCAAATCAACAAAATCAGAGATGAAAGGGGAAACATCACAACAGACACCAGAACGATACAGAACATTATAAGGGAACACTTTAAAAACCTATATGCTACTAAATTTGAAAACCCAAAAGAAATGGACAGATATCTAAAGACATGGGAACCACCAAATCTAAACCAAAAAGAGATTAACAGCTTAAACAGACCCATAACACAAAAAGAAACTGAAACAGTAATACAAAACCTCC
>NW_008352485.1:2827781-2829387 GCF_000622305.1 Nannospalax galili
AACCAATACTGCTCAAATTATTCAAAAAGATAGAAATGGAGGGAGAACTCCAAAATTCCTTCTATGAAACCAGTATCACTCTCATACCAAAGCCAAGTAAAGATACAACCAAAAAAGAAAACTATAGACCCATATCGTTAATGAACACAGATGCAAAATTTCTCAACAAGACACTTGTAAAGCACATACAGACACACATCAAAAAGATCATCCATCATGATCAAGTTGGCTTTATCCCAGAGATGCAGGGAATGTTCAATATACATAAGTCAATTATCATCGTAAATCATATAAATGGGCTTAAAGACAAGAACCACATGGTCATCTCAATAGATGCAGAGAAGGCCTTTGATAAAATTCAACGTGCATTTATGTTCAAAGTCCTAGAGGGAATTGGACTGGAGGGAACATACCTCAACATAAAGCCATATGTAACAGCTTGAGACTCTTGCAAGAGCAATAAGACAAGAGCAGGAAATTACAGGAGTAATAAATGGAAAAGAAGAGATCAAATTATCCCTTTTTTGCAGATGATATGATATTATATCTAAGGGACGCCAAAAATTCCACGTGCAAACACCTAGAAATTATTAACACGTTCAGTAAAGTGGCAGGTTACAAAATTAACCTATAAATGTCTGTAGCCTTTCTATATACCAATAACAAGCAATCAGAGAAAGAGGACATGGAAACATTCTCCTTCACAATAGCTGCAAAAAAATAAAATAAAATACCTCAGAATAAACTTGACCAAAGACATTAAAGAGCTCTGCAATGGAAATTTTAAATCATTAAAGAAAAAGATTGAGGAAGACGTCAGAAGAAGATGGAAGGACCTCCCATGTTCATGGATTAGAAGAGTTAATATTGTGAAAATGACCATCCTACCAAAAGTCTTTTATAGATTCAATGCAATGCTAATCAAAATCCCCATGACATTTTTCATAGAATTGGAAAAAACCATACTAAGATTCATATGGAAGCACAAAAGACCTCGGATAGCCAAAACAACCCTGAGCACTAAGAGCAATGCTGGGCTGATTACTATACAATATTTTAAGCTGTATTACAGAGCTATACCCATAATAACAACATGGTACTGACACAAAAATAGACCCATAGACTAATGGAACAAAATTGAAGACCCAAATATGAGTAAATACAATATCAGCCACCTGATATTTGACAAAAGGACCAAGAATATTCACTGGAGGAAAGGCAGCATGTTCAACAAATGGTGCTGGCAAAACTGGATCTCCACCTGTAGAAGAATGAAACTAAACCCCTATCTTTCACTATGCACAAAATCAATTCCAAATGGATCAAAGACCTCAAGGTAAAGCCTGAATCTCTGAAACTGTTAGTAGAAAAAATTGGCAAAACCTACACGAAATATGTCTAGGAAAGAATTTTCTAAACCGGACATCATTTGCTCAGTAAACAAGGTCAAGAATTAACAAATGGGATCTCATTAAACTAAAAAGCTTCTGGATATCAAAAGAACCAAGCAAGGAAGTGAAGAGAAAACCCACAGAGGGGGAGAAAATATTCACCAGCAACACATCTGACAGAGGTTTAACATCCAGAATATATAACAAACTCAAAA
>NW_008352485.1:2830918-2831791 GCF_000622305.1 Nannospalax galili
AAGCCAACCATGGTCAAGCAGGACCTTTGACTTATCTTCACATAGGTGAAACTGGTAAAAGAAAGGAGCCAGGGGCTCCTCCCAAGTCTATTTGACCCCTGAGGAACAGATCCTCAAATGACCTTAAGAGTAAAAGTAAATTGTTTTATCTGGGCCAACTGTATGCCCTTAAACACCCAAAAGGAAAGTATAACCAAAGATTAAAGGGGTCAATATAATTTCTTAAGAGTCCATATGTTTAGCTAAAGGCTACGTAACAAGCAACAATGTCAGATAGGAGATACCTTCTTTTGAATTGTTGGCCAGGGTGACCAAAGGGACTCCCAAATAGTAAGCCAACATAGAACTGGGAAAATGAACAGCAGACCCTAATCTTCTCTAAAGGAGTATTGACAACTGATTGCTGCTGGAAGAGGAACAGCTGATCCTCCTAAAACAAGGCCCTCTAGATAGGCTGACTATATTCACCAGAAGGGCAAGTAGTGGGGATTGGATGGGGTACCCACATCCCAGCAGACAGTAGCAGGGGTATCAGAGTATAAGGGCTCTAGTGGGGGGAGGGAGGCTATGGGAGGGTGCTATCTGGGATGTGGGTGTATAGTCGAATTACATGGTTTGGGATATTTTGTGTGATATATACACAAAAAAAATCAACAAAAATTAAAAAATGTATTATATTTGAGGAGGAAGCATGGAAATATATGTCATGCTAATTAGTACAGGTGATATACAATATCATTGCAATCTGCCCCATGACTTTATGGACATACACAGGCACCAAGGATCCAAGTGCAACAGATTATGACTAGTAATAATCAGATAAATACAGATTAGAGATGCATGCGCCAACATCTCAGTGTTAGTAGCAAAAAC
>NW_008352485.1:2832161-2845413 GCF_000622305.1 Nannospalax galili
ACTGTAACAATTCAACTGTAAACCTAAAAATTTACAGCCAATTTTGAAAAAGATGCATCTTAGCTCAGAAAATTATTGAATATGTCAATGCTGGTGTAATGAAATGCTTTTTCTAAGTATATGGTTGTTAAATAATTAACAAAAAAAGAAAAAGAAAATGAGACTGTAGAAGTTAATAGGATATGGGAATGGAGATATTTTCCAAAATAGATAGAAAAAAAGAAAGCAAAGCAAGTGATGTGAAGTTCTGTGTAGGTTTGTTATGATATATAAAGGATGAGACAAAAATAATATAAGCATAACCTTAAAATGTGTACGGTCATAGTTTAATTAACTAGTTTAAGGAACAAAAAATATATCTAGTCAAGGTTTATCTGAGAATATTTGGTTTTTTACCCAAGCCTTATCTACATAGCACATGATAATTAAAAGTACCAGACTGGTGGAAGTAACCTTATTGGATGTTTAACAGCCATAATTTGAGGCCTATACTAATGTGGTGAGAGGGACTTAAAGGACAGATTTTGCCCCTTGCCATTCACGGTCGTCTAAGTTCCAGGGGACTATGAAACATCCCTCAAAATGTCCTGTAACTGTGATGAGTCACCTGTCCTCTTGTTCAAGGAGGCCATGGAGACCCCACAAGATGGACTTGAACCAGTGTCCAGTCTACAAGGCTGAGGAGACCCCACCAGATGGACTTGAACCCATGCCCAGTCTACAAAGAGGAGGGTCAACACAGAGGAATCATTTCCTCGATGCTTCCGAGTGAAGCCAGCCATGGTCATGCAGGACCTTTGACTTATCTTCAGAAAATGGAATGGGTAAAGAAAGGAGCCAGGGGCTCCTCCCAAGCCCACATGCCCCCTAAAGAACAGATCCTCAAACAACCTTAAGTGTGTATATAAATTGATTTATTTGGGCCAACTCTATGGTCTTAAACACCCAAAAGGAAAGTATAGCCAAAGAGTAAAATGGTCAGTATATTTCTTTAATGTTCAAGGGATTATACTTCCCAGACATTAGGCTTAAGTCTATGTAAAAAGTTATTTAGACAAATATGTCTCATTGATGATTTTGTTCCTAATCAGAAAGTGCTGCTCAGATGTAAGACTTCAAATCTTGGTCTCCAATACTGTAGTGCCCACCTGCAGCTAAGGGAGACAACCAGCTATTGTTCTAAAATGATGGATAAATTTGTTTTCTCCCCCTATCTAGAAGCCTTTGAGAGTGAACTGACACCGATTCTAACCACTCCAACAGCTATCAAAACACCTGAAAGTAAACCTGAATCCATCACTCTTGAGTCCAGCCTTGGAAGACAAAAGAAAAATGAGGAAGATCCCAATAGAGGGATGCTTTTGGAAGCCCTTGTCAAGAAATTCCAATGGACTCTCATATAGACATTTGAAATTTGCCCTGTTCTGACTTTTTTCTAGTTCCCTGTCTAGAACATGTAATGCTAATTACTCTTTCCCTTACTTCTTCACATCTCCTATTCATTCACTAGTCAAGGACTTTCTTTTCCCCCTACAGATAAGAGTTATGCAATTTAGGAGTCTTTTAGATAGACCCACTGAAGGGGTACCCCAATTGCCTCACCCTGAATACCTGTTCAGCATGGAAGAAGCTAGAGCAGTCTGAGTCTCGATCCCTATCCACAAGCTGGGTAACCTCTTCAGAGAATGGTGTGATAAGAATAGGAGGTAGGAATTGGCTAGGCAGTTACTGTAAAAAGACACCCCCCCAAAGTAGCCAGTTTCTTGGTTAAAACTCACAATGTCCTTGGACCTCTTAGCAACATACTCTGTTCCAAAGGCCAAAATGACAAAAAGTATTTGGGAGCTCTTACCTAATCCTTAAAAGATTTTAGGGTTACCTCTTCAGAGGGGGGAATGTTAGAGTAGCAAAAAGTACCATAAAAAAAGAGAAGAAAGAGTATGTGAAGTTATCAGAAAAACGTGATGGGGAGATATGGGAGGAGTTGGAGGGGAGGGAGTTAGGATGGATTTGATCAAAACACCTTATGTGCTCATATCCCTGTATGAAATTCTCAGTAAATGATTTTTTAAAAAACTATGACAATGGGAAAGAAACTGAGGTTTCTTAGCAAGCAGTACAGACTTCTTGGGTAGAGAAAGGGCCCCAGAATTGGGACTCCCCAGACTCTGGGGTCCAGATGTTTTTTGGGTTCAGTTATCTCCTCTTGGGGACTTTCGTCCTCTCCTGTGTTAGTCTTAGGGTGTTCATGCACCCTTTCTGGCATGGGAATTGGCTACCCCACTTCTGTTCATGAGTATGAAAGCAGATGCTGATAGGGTCCCTTTACCCCTGGTCTTGGTGCACAAGCATGGAAACCATTGTTGGTTGTTCGGGGTCTGTCTCCAATCAGGGTGGATATATCTCTCTGCCTATCTATCATCTATCTATATCTGTCCATCCATCTATCTATCTATCTATCTATCTATCTATCATCTATCTATCTATCATCTATCTATCTATCTAATCATCTATCACCTTATCATTTATCAATCATCTATCATCTATCTCTATCGTCTATCAATCATCTATCTGTCTGTCTATCATTTACCATCAATTCTGTTGGTTCTGAAGAACTCTGACTAACACAGATTAAGTTTGAGGAAACAAAATATTTGTCAAGGGAAAGCGAGGACCAAAATATATTAGTTTTCTGTTATACTCTATGTAGTAAGAAAGAAAGGAGGAGACGGGAACTAGGAATGGGAATGTACTTCAGTGGAGAATTTGCCTAGCATGTACAAAGCACTGGGTTTGATCCCCACTACCACAAAATTCACACACCCACACACACACGTATGCATGCATGCATGCATGCATGCACACAAAGCAACCATCAATCAGGTTAACATTTTGTAAAGCAATTTTTTAACGTTTTTTAATTGAATATTTGTGAGTCATACAAAACATCTTAATCATATTCATACCCCCTCCTCCATAACTCTCTCCTCCTAGATTTCATGCATTCTGTCATATATGTTAGGGTCTATTGAGTCAAGTTCGTGTACCCAGACGTCCCTCAGTATAAGTTCAGTCACTGGGGTTTAGTCAGCCTATCTAGAATTTCCCCCTTAAAGAAGATCGACTCTCCCTCACCTGGCAGTGATCAGTTGCAAATAATATTTTGACTAAGGTTGGGGCCTGCTGCCCGTTTTCCCCAGTTCTGTCCTGAGTTTTTTGTTTTGTTTTGTTTTGTTTTGTTTTGTTTTGTTTTGCTTGAGGTTTTTTTTTTTTTTTTTTGCAAAGCAAATTTAAAAGCATCTGTAAAGGTTTTTATTTTTATTATTTATTTGTTTATTTTTATTTTACACGAATAAGTGTTTTGTCTGCATGTATGTAAGTGCATCATATGCATGCAGTGTCTGCAGAGGCCAGAAGAGGCTATCAGATCTCTTGGAACTGGAGTTACAGATGATTGGTAGCTGCCATGTGGATGCTGGGAATTGAACCTGGGTCCCTACAAGAGCAGCCAGTAATCTTAACTGCTGAGCCATCACTCCAGCACCAGGTAAAAAGTTTTAAAGAGACATTCTGGGGGTGCTGAGAAAAGAATGTGGTGCCAGAGCATAGAGTCTCCTGACATTGTCAGCCCTGTTTGTTCCATCGCAGCCTTTATATGGTATCAAAGTCCTCATCATCTGCAAGCTTGCTTCTGCCACATCTTAACAAAAAGAATTCTGCCCTCAGGGTTGGATTCTGCTAGTCTGTCCCAAGGAATGCCTTAACAAGGGAATGTTTGTGATGGACAAAGGACTGCTCAGTTCCTGAAAGGATTTATTCCAAACTGTGGATTAAACATCAAATGTGACTTGTCTGCTCTGAAGTTCACAAGGCTGCTGTCTGTTCTATTGTTGAAGGTACACGGTCCAGTAGCAATGCAGGTGTAATCCTACCATAGTGTGCCCCTGGGGTCTAAGTCAGTCTAATGATGGTACACTGTCACATGGGCCATGGTGGGAGCCAACTCCCTGAGCACCCATTTCTCAGCCTTCTAGGCCATTAACTGAATGCAGCTTATGTCTGTCATTCATGCAGAACAGGTAAGAAAGAATCTTTGCACACTGGAGCCTTGAGACAAGGAAAACGAGCTCAGAATTAGACCTGCATTTTCTCTTCCAGCAAGTATCACAGACCAACCTGAAAGTTTCTCCCTGGTGACCAGCTTCAGGGAGATGGCATGGGGTTCCAATGTAGTTGAGAACCCCCCTACCCCCACATCAGTGCAGCAACACTTCACATATGTAGCTAAAAATGTGAGAATAGGGGTTGGAGACATGGCTTAGTGGTTAAGAGTACTGGATGTTCTTGCAGAGGTTTGGTTCCCAACATCCACATGGTGGCTCACAACTACCTGTAACTCCAGTTCTGGGGATCTTACACCCTCTTCTGACCTCCACAGGACATGGACACAAGACACATAAAATAAAAATTAAGAAATAAAATTTTAATGTGAGGATGTAGTATTATGACTGTGAATGGTTATAGCATACATAGCAAAAATAACAGAAGTCAAAGATACAGTCAACAACAAAGGGAAAGTCCTGCCACCTGATTCTCAAGGAGACAGAAAACCATGGATAGGCAGAAAATCTGGCATCTGATTAAGAATTCCACAAAGTAATAAAACAGGACAGAATATCTCTTATATATATTTTGGGAATTGACCCAAATAAAATTAGGAAACAGAAGCTTAGGGAACAGAGGTGTAGGCCTGGAGGATGAAATACACTGACAGAAATGACCAGCTAGCTTTTTTAAAAAGAGAAGCTAAGGAAACCCTTGATAGTTGCTTGAAGAAGCTTCCTGAATGATGGGATTTCTATGCTCGAGAATAATGAGAGTGGAAAGAGTCATCTTTTCAATCATTTGACAAACATTGGTGAATGGCAGGAGCATTTGGGAGGAGCAGGGATTTCAAATCTCTGGGACATGACTTGGGTTGACTATGTGTTGTGGCTGGATTTGAAATGCTCCCAAAGCCTATGTGTTTATAGCTTTGTCCCCAGTGCAGCAGTGCTCAGAGTTGGGGGCTCCAGCTCCATCAAATGAATTCATCCATTTATAGATTCATATCTTAATAGGCTTTTAGGAGGTGGTCAAAACTGTATGAGATGAAACCAAGTAAGAGGATTAGGTCACTGAGGGGGTGAATATGGATGTTTTGTCCCCTCACATCTACCTCTCTCTCTTTCTGCTTCCCAGCCACCATGAGGAGATGCAGGATGTGCATCCTGGCTGCCATGAAACTCTGCCTTCCACAGACCTGGAAACAATGGAGCCAAGTGACTTTGGACTGAAAACATAAGACAAAACAAATCATTCCTCCATTTAAACTGACTTCTATCAGGTACTTTGTCACAATGACACAAAGCTGACCAGCACAGCATGGGAAAAAACACCATGAAATAAACAGGAAATAGACAGTGACCAGCTGACTCTGAGCTTTTTGTGATGCAAAGTCCCAAGAAGAAGGAGTTGCAGAGTAGAAAGTCAAAGACTGCAAGGGCTCCCAAATGAACAAGTTTGGAAGACAGGAGAAGTCCTAGGAAGTGACAGGAGTTGGGGACAAGTGAGTAGGTTTGTTTTGTTTTCCTTAGAAAATTTTTTTACTTTCTATAATATGACACTAAGGAAACATAAAAGAAACCTGAGCAATTTTGAAAAGCATTAAGTGGACACTTGTCTACATTTCTTTGAACATGACATTTGTCTGACAACACCTACGTAAGTCCTGGCTTCAAAGGGTGACAGGTTAATCTGGTAGCGAAATTTACAGAAGATAATCATAAAGAATAGAGAAAGTAGAGAGATAATCAAGGGATCAGTGCCCTAGCCAGGGGCTTGGGATCTTACTCATTTTGAAAGAATAAGAAAGATTAAGAATGGTCCGAGATTTCAGTGTGAAGTCACCACAAAGGAGGATGGGAAATAAAATTCAATGTAGAGCCTACAATTTGTCTAGCCACAGGTTCTTGGTCTTGATAGTGTTGCCAGGTATGGATTTCATCTGTGGAGCAGGCCTTAAATGGAACCAGAAAGTAATGGTTACACCCATGACATCTATGCCACTATTGTGCTAGTGGAAATGTCTTGCCAGGCAGTCATTGTAGCTCACAGGGTTCATAACTGGGTAAAACTGAAGACTGCTTTTCTTCTCTGGTAGCATGCATCGCACCTTCCAGCTCTGTGAAAGCTAGCCAGTAGGGATGCAGCTTCCAAGTCAGTGCCTGCTTGATTTCTCCATAGTCTATGACTCAAGAATATGGTATCTTCAGTAATAGGCTCTTACAATTAAGTTCTGGAGGCTAACAAAGAGCATTTACAGTAACTTGTGATATTTGGGGTGGGGGGGGTCTATAGAACCCCACTGACTAACAACTCCAAAAGTGGTAATCCATTCTTAGCACTGGGTTTTTTACTTGTTAGCCTGTGGTGTGTCTAGTAAGGGCATTGCCACACCATTGTAGAATAACTCAATTTAAACTCTTTTTATATGTGTGTATGTATATATTTTAGGAAGTTTCTATAGTGGTAGTTTTCTGTATGATTTTTTCAAAGGGTCTTTATTGTTAGTTACCCCTTCCAGTACTCTCTCCTCTACCCTGGCCTTACATCCCCCACCCCATTTAACCCTTTCTGTTCCCTTATTCCTCTTTACTACTTTATACCACTGTGTTCTATCTTTACTCCTTTGAAAGCTCCTTCCCCAACAGTAACGGTCTCTTACTAATGTCCTGACCTCTATCTAAATATTCAGGACTAACATTCACAAATTAGAGAAAGCATGTGATGTTTGTCTTTCTGGGTCTGAGTTACTTTGCTCAGATGAATTTAGAAAAAAAGACACAAAGTTGGGTGGGTAGAGAAGGGATGTGGTAGTTTGAATGAGAATGCCCCCCATAGGCTCCAAGTATTTGAACATTTTGTCCCCAGTTGGTGCTGCTGTTTTGAGAGATCTTAGAAGGTGTGGCCATGCTGGAGGAAATATGTCACTGGGGGTGGGCTTGCAGAGTTCTTAAGCCTTGCCAGACCTTCAGTCACTCTCTGCTTCCTGTGTCTGTGTGAAGATGTGAGCACTTAGCTTCTGCTCCTACATCAGCCACCTCTGCCCCCCACCTCCCTGCCATAATGGACTCTTGCTCCTTTGGAACTGTAAACTGAATAAACTCTTCCTTTTATAAATTCCTTTGGTCTGGTGTTTCTCATAGCAACAGAAAAGTGATTAATACAAGGGGGATGGATATAAGAAGAGTTTGAGGGTGAATATAATCAAAATACATTGTATGAAATTCTCAAGAACTGAAAGTACACCCGAATGCGGCGGCTTCTACCTGTTCCTATGCAGAGGATGTCTAAGGCACCTTGACAGAGCACCTGGGAGAGTGTCACAGCCAAGTCTCTGCCATGGCAGAGGAAGAACGCTCTCTCCATCTGTTGATCCTGGTCTCTGGGAACAATAGCACTACAATGACATGAGAGACATCAGTGTGGAACTGATTTTCTGAGAATTAGCCTAGATGAAGCTGAAACAGAGCATATTGTTTTTCCTATTTTGTAACTCTAGCCCTAGCCAATGGATTTAAGTTATCTGATTTGTACTCAGGACCAACAGGAACCCAAGCATCACAATTGGGTCAAGAAGCAGATTTACCCTCTTGAAGTTCTGGATGCCTTTTAAAGAAGTTTCAGATTAGTTCTTAGGAATATCATATGACTAAATGGACACTTGCCATCCAAGTTTCCATCCAGGATAGCCTTTCTCTACTGCTCTGCCTGGATTTACCCTGTAGTTTTCAACAGGTGGGCAGAGGCTGCATAGTGTGTTTTGTGGCACTTGCTCAATTATGTGTATGAAGGAGAGCAATCATTTAGCATCTTTATTATGTTCAAACAATGAAGGCATCTGCCCCCTCAACTGTGAGCTGGGTCAGAGCCAGGCCTCTGTCATCTCCCTAGCTACCAGCAGTGGCTGGCACACACTAGTACGCTATATGGTTACTACCTGAAGAATGAATCAATATCTTTCTTCTAGTCAACACACTCCAGAATTCTGCTTAGCAGTCCTTTGTAAGTACTTTGCTCTCAGTAGGCACCCTTGTTGTTTAAGCACAAACAGTGGAGGGTTAGGTGACTGTTTTCCTCATACTTTTCATGCTGAGCAACAAGGCATGAAACACACAGTCCAGCAATTACCTGCACTTAGAAAACTGCAGGGTAACCTTAGAACAGAGCAGAAGAGGACTGAAGCAATCCAGGAAGTCTATGCGCCAGAACATGTTTCATTCCTGTTGCGGTGAATATGCTTTCTAATACGTTTCAGTAGATGTTTTCAAGCCTCAATTGTGTTCAGATCTTTGATTCTGCTATTCCACCTCTAGAAATCTAGTCTGCAGATAAGCATGCACTTGGGTACTTAGTGCACTGATTGTGATGGCAAAATTCAGAAGCAACCTACTTGGTCATCAATAGGGGACTGGTTAAATAAACACAATGCTCCCATTGTAGAGATGCAGCCTCTCCTATGCAAAGGATACAACGTTTCAACTTCCCCAAATTCTCCCAGAGAGAAACTAGAGAGCAAAACTGAAAGCCCAAGATCAGTATTTACAACAAAGCTGGGTCACAAATTATCCTCACTAACATCAATGCCTATAAACCAGTGGCTTCAAGACTTGCCTGGGATCCAGATCTGAAGGGCTGGGAGAAGTTAGGAAGCAAGGAAGTTGTGTGCTCGATGGATTTAAGAACAGGACAGTCTCAAAACAGACCAGGTGTTCAGGAGAAAGTACTGAAGGCAACTTGAGAAGAGAAGGTGGGACAAGGAGGATTGCCCAGTATGGGGCAGTGGAAGGGCTCAGGGACCGGGAGCAAGGAGGCAGGAGTAGCCAGTTCCAGGACAGACAGCAAAGAAAGAAATTTCCAAAGGTCCTGGGGGAAGCTCCAGGTTACAGAATTGGGCTTGTGAAGCTTTAAAAACACTCTTGATCTTTGTTTTATTATAAAAGTCAGAAAAATTTGCCTTCATGTGGAAGCATGCATGCACGCACATGCACACATGCACATGCACACACCCGCCCCCAAACTAAACAACAAAAACAACCTGTGTCCTGGGCCAGTGAGATGGCTCAGTAGATGAAGGTGCTTTCCTATGCCAGCCTGGAAGGCTGAGTTTGATCTCTGGGACCCATGTGACGGTGGAAAGGAAAGAGCTACAAAGTTGTTGCCCACAAACAAACCATGGCATGCACACACACTCAAACGCATGCATATAAAATAATAATAATAATAAATAAAATATTGAAAAAGAAACAACTGAGAACCATAGAACAGCAAGTTTAACCCTATACACCGTTAAAAGAACAAAGAATACAAAGATCAGGGTTCCACTGCAACCCAAACTTTCACACTAGAGAGAGATGCACAGAGAATAGGGAGCTCCAGTTTTGCTCCATTTCAGAAAAAGATGTTAAGTAAATGAATAGACACAAAAGAACAGTATAAATCAGAATTAGAAAGAGTTGGAAATAAGGGGAAAACTTGGGAAAAAAGTGAAATCTCTTTTTAATTCTTTTATAAATAACATAATTCAGACTAAATAGAAGGAACACAAAAGCAAACTTGTAGCAAAAGACTGGAAGGATGACCAAAGAGGAAACGGAGAGGTGCAGGGGTGGTGAGGAGAGGGTGGACATCAAAGCAGGTCACAGCATGGGCTTTAACTCATGGAGGAGAAGCTGGAGAACCTGGGAAACGCTAAGAGCTAAAAAGTCTTCCCAAAGGAAAATATTTGAAATTACTTGTTCAAAGTCTGCAATCAGTACCTGAGACTATTGGCTCAGAATGACCACTGTTGAGATAAATCCTAGCAAATTATTAGAACAAAAGAAAAAGGAAAATATCCTCTGGAGCCTTAGAAAAATCTTTTGAGTATGTAGGGAAAAAAGGGTCTTAGGAAAATAGACTATGGTTGGGTGTTTTCATAGTATTGAAATGTGCTATGCAGGATGCCAGGAGAAAAAGTCAACAGTCTTACTCAGCTGTGAACCTTGGGAGCTATAATAATCGTCCAATAGTTGACCATGAAAATGGCATAAATGTCTTGGCGGTAACCAACCACTGTCTGATTAAAGACCTGCTCCACAAGAGGAAACCTGCCTGGTACCTCAAATCCGGCCAAGAACCCATGGTTGGGGAATTCATAAGACTACTATTATTATTATCATAATACTATTATTCTGCTAACTGGACACAGTATCAAAACATTATCTTCTGGACATGACAAAACTGCTACACTCAGGACCTCACAGCAGCTGTGGTTGCCTGCACAAGACCTGCACAAGATTAATCCAGTCAACATTCAAGCATAGAGTTGTTTGGGGTCCAAGGAATTCCCCAAATTGACCACTCGGATACTGAGTCTCAGTAAACAGAGGCACTTTATTGAGGCCAACTGGCTGGGGACACAGACAGACTCGGGAGCTGTACTGTGACCCCGAGTAGTGAAAATGCAGGGCTTTTAAGCAGAAAACCCACAAAACCCACAAAGAAACTATACACAGAATAACCAGGAAAGGATTGGAACAATCTAGGGCTGATTTCCAGAGACTTTACCTATACAGCCATTGGCTGTCTTACCTGGGGCAGAACGTTCTTTCTCTTCTGTCCCAGATTATTCCCATAGAGACTATACACAGATGTATCAAGTATATTGTCATTGGCTAGCTTACTTGGGGCAGAATGTTCTATCTCTTCTGCTCCAGACCATTTCTATAGAAATCATAAACAGATACCAGACCATTTCCATAGAAATCATAAACAGATACCAGACCATTTCCATAGAAATCATAAACAGATACCAGGAAAGGGTTTGAACAATGAAGAGGATTTCCAGAGTCAGGTGGAGGGCAGCTTTTTCTCAGAGGCTAGGGGGAGGGTCTGAGGGTCTGAGGGTCTGAGGGTCTGAGTGTGAAGGGGTTCACAGGCCTCCACCCTAACTGAAGAGGTATGAACAGTTGATGGCTTCATTGGGGGAGAGTTAATTTTTTTGGGGGGAGTCTTTTTGAGACAAGGTTTCGCTGTAGCCACAGCTGTCCTGGATTCGCTAATGGAGACCAGGCTGGCTTCGAACTCAACCAGAAATCCGCCTGCCTCTGCCTCCTGAGTTCTGGGATTAAAGGCGTGTGCCACCACACCCGGCTATTTTTTAAGGGTGCAGCTCCTGGTAGTTGACCACCCTCTGCTGGATAACCCCCAACACACACACAGGAAGGAGTATATGGGCAGCACAAATTTGAGTTAAAATGTTATAAAGAATGAAACAGAGGAGGCTGGAAAGATGGCTCAGTGGTTAAGAGCACTGACTGCTCTTGAAGAGAAGGACCCACGTTCTGTTCCCTGTATCCACATGGCAGATAACAACTGTCCTTAATTCCAATTCCAGGGAATTCAACACCATTTTCTGGCCTCTGCAGACATTGCACACATGTGGTGCACTTACATACAGGCAAAACACTCATACAAATAGAACAAAAATTAATAAATTGTAAAAAAATAAATAAAAAAGAGGACATTGAAATTGGGAGGATTAGGATTAGGGAGGTTGGGAAGAATCTAGGAGGAGTTAGGTGAAAGACTGGGGGAGGATAAGATCAAAATGCATTGTATGAAATTCTTAAAGAATTAATAAAAATATTAGAGAGAGAGAGGGAGAGAATCGGGGATAGGGATATAGCTCAGTGGAACAGCCACTGCCTGGAATTTGTAAGTCCTTATATTTGATGCACAGAGCCACAAACAAAAATAAGAGACAAATTGTCATTGTCAAAGATTATACCAATGCTTAATCTCAGCTACAATACAGAACATGATTCATTTGCCTGTCTTCTGAAATCCTCTCTCATACTGAATGTTACTGGTCATGAAAAATTCTGAGGCCAACTGATTGGCAAATACGCTGTTCTAGTTTGTCTCTTCATTGCTGTGACAAAACACCCTGACCAATACCAACTTGGGGAGTGTGATGGCTAATCCTGGGTGTCCACTTGACTGGATCTGGGATTAACTGAAATGAAAGAGATCTTCTTGATTGGATCATCTGAAGCTGGAAGACACACCCTAAATGTGGGTGTTACCTTCTGATGGAAGCCCATATAAAAGGCCAAGGCAGAGGAGAATGCCAGGTTTCTTGCTGTTTGCCTTCTCTCTCACTGGTGAGTTCGTCTTGCTGCTGTAGACTGAAGACTAGCTAATCTTTTGGAATTTGTCAAACCTTCAGCACCGGATTGGGACTACTGAGACATCCAGCCTCGTGGACTGAGTGACTACGGATTCTCAGCCTCTCCAGTGTGGAGCAGCCATTGTTGGACTACTCAGACTCTATCCTGTGAGCTAAGCTGATAAATCTCTATACATATTCATTCTACCAGTTCTGTTTCTTTGGAGAACCCTGACTAATACAGGGAGGAAACGGTTTATTCAGCTTACATCTCCCAGATCACAGTTCATCAGGGAGCCCAAGGTAGGAACTCAGGGCAGGACCCTGGAGGCAGGAACTGGAACACAGGCCATGGAGGAACACTCATTGGATTGCTCTTCCAGCCCCTGCTCAACCTGCTTTCTTATACAACATAGGCCCACCTGTCCAATGGTGGCACTATCCATAGTGGTCTAGGCCCTCCCACATCACTCAGTAGTCAAGAAGATGCCCCACAGACATGGCCACAGGCCAGTCCTATGGAGAAAATTCCCAGTTGAAGCTCCCTCTACCCAGGTGTGTCAAGTTGACACTAAGGCTATCCCCCACAAATACTATTACTGTTTTATTTGTTCATTTATTGATTTTATGGTCTCCTTTTCTCTGTTTAATTAGTGAACAAAATAATGGATTTAATAATGGATTTTTATAAAAATATGCCATTGTATTTTGCCCATGTTCATTCTCCCACTAACCTTCCCCATCCCTCCTCCCCACTCTTGCTTTTTCCCTTCTCCCAAAAGCAGTCCCCTTTCTACTTTCATTTCACACACTCAGACAGCTGATAGATTCTGCATATATTAATATATTTATTTCACTCTACAGATGGTGTATAAGAGAAATATGTGAAATTTGTTTTTCTGAGTCTGGCTTATTTCATGTAATGTGATGATCTCCAGGCACATTCATTTGTCTATGAATGACATGATTTCACTTTTCTTTGTGACTAAAACTCCACTA
>NW_008352485.1:2845452-2857379 GCF_000622305.1 Nannospalax galili
CACATATATATGGCACATATATATTATATTTTCTTTATCTCTTGTGTCTATTGATCTTATTTATTTATTTATTTGGTGTTTTTGAGACAGGGTCTCACTAAGTAGCTCTGGCTGGCTTGGAATTCAATATGTAGACCAGATTGACCTCAAACTCACAGAGATCCACTGCCTCTGCCTCCCTAGTGCTGGGATTAAAGCTGTGTACCACCATGCCCAGCCCATTGATCTCTTGATAGGCATCTAGGCTGCCTGCATATCTTTGCTGCTGTGACTAATGCTACAATGAACAAGGATCTCTGTGGTGTGTTGACTTGAATTCCTTCAGATGTATACCCAGGAGTGCTACAGCTGGGTCATAGAGTAATTTTTTTTTTTTTTTTTTTTTTTGGTCTTTTTGAGACAGGGTCTCCCTGTAGTTCCAGCTGGCCTGGAACTCACTACATAGACCAGGCTGGCCTCGAACTCACAGAGATTGGCCTGCCTCTGCCTCCCGAGTGATGGGATTAAAAGCATGTGCCACCACGCCTGGCTTCGTACAGAAATTTTATCTTTAGTTTTTTAGTAACTTCCTCATTGATTTCCACAGTGGCTGCAACAGTTTGCACTCCCACCAGCAGTTTATAAAGGTTCCCCTTTCTCCACATCCTTGCCAGCATTCCTTGTCAATTTCTTGATGATAGACACTCTGAGGGGGTTATATTAGTCAGTTTACTGTTGCTGTGATAGAAACACTGACCCAAGCAATTTATAGAAGGAAGAGTTTATTTGAGCTTACGGTTCCAGGGGAGGCATGGTGGCTGGAGGTGGCTAGAGCAGGAGAAGCAGAAGTAAAGCTCTCATATTACCACAAAGGCACAGGAAGCAAGAGCATGACTGGAGATCTGGCAAGGTTTAAGAATTCTCTAAGCCCACCCCCAGTGACATGCTTCCTCCAGGATAGCCACACCTTCTAAAACCTCCCAAAACAGCGCCACCATGTGGGGACAAAATGTCCAAATACTTGGAGCCTATGGAGGACATTTTAATTCAAACCACCACAGGGGGTGAAATGAATAATAGTTTAATTTGCATTTCCCTGGTGATTAAGTATATGGTCAGCTGTGAGGGCTGTGTACTCCACTGTCTGAGCTGAGCTTCCTGATGCCTGAAGTTTTCAGCTTGTCAGCATCTACCCCTCCCCATTCAGTGACTCCCTGAAGTGACTGTGTCTCACTCTGGGGTTGTGACAGGTTAGATCTTGGACCTGCTGCTTTAAGATGCTGTCACTCTCAGGCTGTGCTCTACTTCATCCTGTCTCTTGTGATAGAGCATGCAGGAAAAGCAGACCTAGCCCTCTGTTCTTGCAGCTGCAAGGTAAGACATAGTGGCTGCCTCTGCTTCCACCCCCCCACCCCCACCCCACCCCCTGTCCCCTTGGCACATAGGCTAGGCCAAGCTAAGTAACATGGTATGGGACTTCCTGCTGCTCCTCCAGAAATCTGTAAGAGTTAGAAGCGGTCTTGTTTGGGGAACTGATGGCTCTTTCCTTCAGGCCCGGTCACACTGTATATGGTGGTTATCTCTCCAAATGCAGCTCCTTTTGGAGGGAAGGGAAGGCTTTCTCTTTCTTCAAGGTCCCATCATGCTGCCTATGGTACAATGTTTTGACTCCTCTAACTTTCTTCCACCTCAATGCCTGATTATGGACACCCCTCCTCCACAAACGGGTCTTGGGATTCTTCCCTAATAAAGCTCATCTAGAAGGGTAATCCTGTGCCAGATCCTTACACAAAACTTCTCTTTTCTTTTATTATTTCTAACAGACTTGTGATTGATTGTTCCTTGTTTTTAGGCTCTTGGGATAGCTCAGTTTTAAACATGTCACCTTTCAGATGGTCCCCAGCCACAGGGCTCTGAGACACAGGGAGTAACCCTATCCCATCACAGGAGTCACAGTCTCAGAAAAACCTGTACCTAGGTTTGAGGCTTCTGTGGACTGTGGGCTTGGCCTGTGGTAGGACTGCCAATGTCTGTCTGTTGGCCCCCCTTGCTTGCCTTTTGAATGAAGCACTGCTCTCTCCCCACTGACCCCCTTCCTTACCCCCAACTGCACAGGAGAGCTTCTTTTTGTCCAGTTGCCCTTCTGTGTCTCTACTCTGTTCAGCTGCTCTGTCACTGGCTTTCTGAATTTCCCGTGTTTTTCCCTTTCAGTGGAATCAGTGTGTTTGTTATCCTGACTCCTCATCTAATTCACCAGGCCCAGAGTCAGCTCTAAGCCCCAACAACCATTTCCACCTGAATTTATGTGATTGCCAGTACAGCTAGCTTTTCATTCTTTTTTTGTGAAATGTCCATGCACACATTTTATCCAGTTTTCTATTGAGTTCTTCATTGACTTCTTTGCAAATTATGGGTAGTAACCACTTTTTTCCTGTTAAATATGTTACATGTGTGTTGCCTCTTCCTGTGCTGCATATCTAAATGATTGGTGAGCAATCTTACTATATAGAAATATGAAGTTTTTATGTGTCAAACGTCCTTCAACATACAATAGTAATTTCAAGCCATGTTTGGGGGCTGGGGTTTTTGTGTCTCTTGCTCTGTGATTGACAGGGTTTTCTCTGGCCCCTGGAGAACAATGGCAGAGCCCAGGCTCGGAGCGGCAGCTTCCCTGCTCGCCTTTTGGTTTCTCTTCTCTGTCACTTGCTCCAATGCATCTGTTTCTTTTTTTTTAATTTGTTTTTTTCAAATATAACTCTTTTATTGTTGATTTTTTGTGTGTATATCATACAGAACATCCCAATCTTATTCATCTATATACCCACTTCCCAAATGGAACCCTCCTATAGTCTCCCCACCTCCACTGGAGCCCAAATACTCTGTCATCCCTGTTACTGTCCACTGTGTTGTCAATGCCCCCAGCCATTCCCCAGTGCAAGACCATCCACTGAGTCTAGTCAGCCTATATAGAGTCCCTTGTTTTAGGAAGATCAGCTCTACTTCATTTAGCAGCAATCAGCATTCTTTTAGATAAGATTGGGGTCTGCTGTTCCTTTTCCCAGTTCTATGCTGGTTACTGTCTAGGAGTCTCTTGGGCCACCCTGGCCAACAACTCAAAGGAAAGTAGCTCCTGTTTGGCATTGTTTCTTGTTATGTAGCCTTTAGCTATACATATGGACTCTTAAAAAATTATATTGACCCCTTTAATCTTTAGTTATACTTTCCTTTTGGGTGTTTGAGACCCTACAGTTGGCCCAAATAAACCAATTTATTTTTGTTCTTAAAGTCATTTGAGAATCTGTTCCTCAGGGGTCACATGGGCTTGGGAGGTTTCTTTTGTTAAAAAAAAAAAAGCGTTTGGGGCTGGAGAGATGGCTCAGTGGTTAAGAGCACTGACTGCTCTTGCAGAGGACTTGGGTTTGATTCCCACCACCTACATGGCAACTATGAACCATCCTTAACTCCAGTTCCAAGGGAATCCAAAACCTTCTTCTGACCTCCTCGGCATTGCACGACACGGGTGCACTCACAAACATGCAGGCAACACACTCATACACATAAAATAAAAATAATAAAAATTTTAAAAAATATTATTTTTATTTTATGTGTATGAGTGTGTTGCTTGCATGTAGGTAGGCACAGCTGAGTCATGCAGTGCCTGAAGAGGTCGGAAGAGGGAGTCAGATGCCCTGGAACTGGGGTTACAGATGGTTGTTAGCTCCCATGTGGGTGTGGGAATCAAACATGGGTTCTCTGCAAGAACAATCAGTGCTCTTAACCATTGAGTCATCTCTACAGCCCCACTCAGTTTCTTTTGTAATGCTGGGGATTGAATCTATGACCTTGCAGGTGCTAGGCAAGCACTATACTATGGAGCTACATGTCCAGCCCTGGCGCATCTCACTCTGAGCATGAGTCAGAATGCTCCAAGGGCTGTGAGAACCCCAGTTGGTCCAAAAACCTACGCTTATGACTCAGCAGGTCTGAGTGTGCCAAAGGACTAATTTTCTTACAAGTTCTCAGCTGACATTGATGTTGTTGTCTGGGCCCATGCTTGGAGAATTTCCTCTCTGAACCCAGCTTTGACTTTTTTCTAAATTGAATTTTCCTGGTTTTCATACAATTTAGATCCCCTCCCTTCTCCCCACCTCACACTGCCCCCTGCCCAATTTAATGAACTCTCTTATATATATATAATATGGCCTGTAGAGTGTGATTTGTGTCCCCCAATGTCCTTCATTGTGGATCCATTCACTGGGCCCCCCATGAGTCCCAGTCCTGAAAGACACTGTCTTTCCCCCTCCAAGCAGTCAATCAATTGCCAAAAGTTCCCTAAGTTGGGTTGAGCTTTCTTACCCATTTCCTCATGTCTATGCTGGGATTTTGTTTGGCTTGAACTTGCATAGGACTTATGCATGCTGTCACCATTGCTGTGAGTTCATATGAAAAAATGATCAACTGTCTAGAAGATTCTGTTTCCTTGTGGTCATCCACTACCTCTGGTTCTTACAGTCTTTCCCCCTCCTCTTCTGCAATGATCCCTGAGCCTTGGGAGGCAGAGATTTGAAATAGGTGTCCTATTCGGGCGTAAGGACTCTGTGGCCTCTTGTTCTCTGACTTTGGCTAATTGTGGGTCTCTGTGTTAATCGCTAGAATGTATTGCATAAGGAAACTACTCTGGTAAGAGTTAAGATGGATTCATAGAGACAGGCGGATCTCTGTGAGTTCAAGGCCAGCCTGGTCTCCATAGTGAATTCCAGGCCAGCTGGGGCTACAGGGAGACCCCGTCTCAAAAAAAACAAAAAAAGAAATGCATTCATCCTAAATGTAAAGAGTTAAGAGATACATTCATCCTAAATGTAAAAACTGCACTGAAGATGCATAGTTTGAATTGTTTGGTTACTGTCATTTAATTTCTGTTTGTGTTCTTTGTTCTATTTTTGTCTTTCCATATTTTTTCTTTCTGTAGTCTCTTGGGTCCTTTTTATGGCTTCAAGTATTCTCTGTAGGGCTGCTTTTGTGGACATGAATTCTTTCAGCCTATTTGTGTCATGGAAGGTTTTCCTTTCCCCTTTGACTATGATAGACAGTTTTGCTGAGTAAAGTATTCTGGGTTGGCATCTATGGTCATTTGGAACTAGGAATACTTTGGTCCAAGTTCTTCTGACTTTCATAGTTTTCACTGAAAAGTTAACTGTAATTCTGATGGGTTATCTTTTTTTAAATTTTATTTTATGTATATGAGTGTATTGCCTACATATATGTGAGTGCACTCGTGTTGTGCAATGCCGTGGAGGTCAGAAGAGGGCTTCAGATTCCCCTGGAACGGGAGTTAAGGATGGTGTGTAGCCGCTATGTGGGTGCTGGGAATCGAACCCGGGTCCTCTGCAAGAGCAGTCAGTGCTCTTAACTGCTGAGCCATCTCTCCAGCCCCTCTGATGGGTTATCTTTTATACATGACTTCTTTTTCTTGTGCAGCTTTCAGTATTCTCTCTTTGATCTGTTTTTACTATGATATGCCGTGGGGAGTTTCTGTTCTGGCCCTGCCTACTTGCTGTTCTATGCTTCTTGTATCTGTATGGGTGTGTCTTTCCTTAATTTAAGGAACTTTTCATCCATAATCCTTCGAATATGTGATCAGCGCCATTGACCTGGGATTCTTCTCCTTCCTCTATGCCCATGATGTATAAATTTGGTCTTTTCATGATGTCCCACATTTCCTGCATATCCCATTCTGAAGTTTAAAAAAATTTTTCATATTCTTTACTTGCCCAATCCAGTTCTTCTACTTTATTATTCTGTTTTCCATTTCATTCATTCTGTTGGTGAGGCTTTTTTTTTTTTTTTTAAGTTGGCTTATTGCGTTTTGCACTTCCTTCTTCATTTCTGCCTGAGTTTTCTTCAAGTTGGTGAGGTTTTTTTTTTTTGCTGTTTCAAATTGGCTTATTGAGTTTTTAAAATTCCATCTTCATTTCCACCTGAGTTTTCAATATTTTTATCTCTTTCATAAACCCATTTTTCATATCCTGAATTGTCTTTGTTACTTCATCTGTACATTTGTATTTTCTTGAGTTCCAGTTAGAAGTTTCTCCCTATCCTCTTTGAATTGTTTGCACGTTCTTTAAATTCATTGAAGTCTTTGATAATGTTTATGATTGTTCTTTTAAATTTGGCATCCTAGAGTTCCTCTAGGTAGTTCAAATTGTAGAACACTTCCTAAGAGTGGTGGGATTTGGTGGGGACATATTTTGGTCTTTCATATTATTTGTATTTTTTGTTGTGGTTTGGGCATGCAGATTTCTTCTGTTGCTTGTGATTCTGCTATGAAACTCAAGCCTGCCTTTGTTGAGTTGAAGTTTCATACTGTTTGTATTGTCAATTGCTTTCTGATCAAATATGAATAGTTAGTTGGTCTGAGCTTCAGGTTTTTTCTTTTGCTTTTATGTTGGAGGGACAAGATGGATCCAGGCAACCTAGTTAGGAACTCTTTAGTGGGGAGAAGGAGCCCAGGCTAGTCAGGCACTCTCTGGCATTCTCTGCAGGATAGGGCCAAGGCAAAGGAGAGCCAATGGGAACAGAATGGGCAGGCCCCTACTAGCCAGCAGGGAAGGACTGACCAGCTTTGACAGTTTCTCTCTCTGGTGTTTATTCATTTGTCCCCCTCCTTGGTACTTCCACCTGGGACCAAATCACACCTCTCTCATGCGGGCTCCTTTCATAGCTTCTTTCTTTTGTATTGCTGTCTGCTCTCAAATGTACTTGCCAGAGAGTTCAACACTAGATCATCTCTGCTTCCTTTTTACTCTTCCCTTGTATCCTTCAGACTCTCTTGTGAGATTCCACACGTTATCCCTTTAAATAGCCTCCAAGAACACCATAAGGAGCAGCACATACTTTCCTTTGAGAGAAATGGCCTCTAACATTTCTAACATTGGTGTGGAAAGTGAAAAAAATGTGGAGTCTGTATTAGTCACTTTTCTGTTGCTGTGATAGAAACATTGACCCAAGCAATTTATAGAAGGAAGAGTTTATTTGAGCTTGCGGTTCCAGGGGAATTATAGTCTGTCTTGGTGGGGAGACATGGCAGCAGAGGTGGCTGGAGAGGAGGAGCAGAAGCTAAGCTCTACATCTTCAAGTGGGCACAGGAAGCAAGAGAGTGACTAGAGATTGGGCAAGGCTTAAGAACTCTCTAATCCCACCCCCAGGGACGTGCTTCCTCCAGGATAGCCACAGCTTCTAAAACCTCCCCAAACAGCGCCACCGTGTGGGGACAAAATGTACAAATACTTGGAGCCTATGGGGGGACATTTTCATTCAAACCATCACAGAGTCTAACAGTTTCATACTTAGAATGTTCTACATTCTAAGAAATTGGCTTTCTTTTTTTTAAAAAAAATTTCTTTATTATTTTTATTTTCTTATGTGCATCAGTTCCTGCCTGTTGTATAGTGCTTGTGGAGGTCAGAAGAGGGCATCAGATCCCCTCAAACTGGAGTTACAGATAGTTGTTAGCTGCCATGTGGGTGCTGAGAATTGAACCCTGGTCCTCTGAAAGAGCAGTCAGTGCTTTTAACCACTGAGCCATCTCTCCAGCCCTGAAATTGGCCTTCTATAAAGTGAGTAAACCTAAAACATCCACATACTTTGTGTGGAAATAAAAAAGCATCATCATTATTTTAATAACTTCATTTGGACAGTTGGGAAAATCCACAATTAATACAGTTGAAGTTTAATTTACTGGTAGATTCTTATTAACTTTATAAAACCATAAAATATTTTATTCCAATGTTTATGAACTGGCTAAGGATCCAAAAGAGTTACTTGAATGTTCCAGGTATAATGTTAATTTGGGGAGAAACTTACATGTTTTAGTGTTAAAAATGGCGCTGAAGACATTTCCAAAGGTCTAAAAGGCTGGGCTTCATGCATGTTAAAGCTCTACACTGTAACTTGAGCAGCTTTCTTTTCCTTCTGTACTGGTGGAAGCAGAGTGACATATTGCATGAATTAAGTCGATTGGGACTGAGAGACTTAGTGAGTGAAGCCGCCTCAGTGGAAAGTGGAAAGGGGCCAGGTTGAGGCTTTTTTCATAGTCCTGGTTCGTACAGATGATCGTGCACAGAAGGGTCCCTCCAGGGCTGGCGAGGCTAACATTTGGGATGCATTGTTCAAACTTCTAATAGGAGAATAAACTAGGAAACAGAGCTTTACTTTTCCATTTCGAATGTGGTTAAGATACCATAATTACTAGAGTTCTGAGTGTATCTTAGGTAATAGGCAAAGATTAGGCTTATAGTCTATTTTTTTTAAAGATGAAGAGTCAGAAAATTGTATCCAACCATGCCAGAACCTGGCCAAGAACTGAGGTATCCTGACTTCTAATACTATGTTACATCCACACTATTCTTTCTCTGGTGAAGGAATTAACATTAATTAATACTTAAGGAGTATTTTTCAGATGTAAGGTGCTGTGGTAGGTGTTCAAAAGTCAGGGTGGGAGGTGTGTGCAGATTACATCTTGAGTCAAGGGTCTTGGTGGATTTTGGTTCACACTGGACTTGTGAAGACAAAATATAAACCCTGGCAGCCTTCACTTTTCATGTTCTGATATGCATGAAATTCAGTTACCACGGTTTAGTTAAACAACGCCAGTCTCCCTGTCTAAAAAACTCAATGCCAGTCTCCCAACAGTTTGACTCAGATTTCAGTTACTATGGCTTATTAACTGAAGAATACGAATTGCAGAGTATAAACTCCCAGGAGCATTTAGCCCACAAATCTCTATGTAAATACGGCTCAGATCACCATCAGTGACCAATCACAGCATTTCTTTCAAAGTTCACAGAGATTGGTCACCATACATCTATTATTTAGTTCACTCACTGCCAACAAAGTGTACAACTGTGTTGCCTCATCATTTCTCAGGGATGAGTCCAGGTGACAGTTTAGAAATGGATAACCAAAAGGAAGACTTGGACAATAAAGACCAAAGTATATCAAAGACCTCAAAAATGATAAAGATGTAGGTAAAAATTGAATTGGATATAAATGGAGTCACAGAGGAAACAGCTGACGGCGGGAGTCTTCTTGTAAGCCTGTTGGTGTCTAGGTGCTTCTGTCCAAAGGATGCTAGCAGAAACTCTAGGAAACACAAAGGAGCTCTTTTGGTTGTACAAATGAGAAACTTAGGTCATTTCATTATAAAAGTTCCCAAGTTCCTTGAGAAGTTGCGATAGCTTATCTGGGATCTTAAGTAAGTCAGGGAAGGAAGACTCCTGAGGAGCAGGATACGGGTCAGGCCATGGGGAGGAACTTAGCATGAGTCCATTGGTGTCCAGAACATGCAACCTGTACTATGGGTTGGGGAGATTTGGGGCCTTATAATTAGAGTGGGCTGAACATCTAACGTCATCACTTATCTGGGGCTTTTCACCTGCACTGCACTTGCTCTTAGTACCAGTTCTATCTGAATTGGGGCTCAAGGCCTTCAGTGGTTTGAGTGTCCTGTTGAACCTCTGCTTGTTAGGTGATAAGCCTGCTGCAAAAGTTCAGTGCAGCAGAAATAGCTGTGATGACTGGGGCTCTCGGCCTCCCCTGCCACCTCAATAACCTACTACCTCTGCAGAACCTCGGGTATGCAGACAGGATTTGCTGATGCCCAACTTACAGATATAAAAGCAGAGGGAGGTTGTGGCAAAAAGGGTGGCAATATCCCAGGGGAAGGAATGCCAGCAAAACCCAAACAGAAAGACACTTCCCTTAAAGAAGCCTTCGGGTACATTTCATGACACTGAAAGCACAAAGGGAAGCACAGAAGTGACCCCAGCTTAGGAAGGGGTCTGCCAACTCACCAAAGCACCGAGGCACAGAAAAGTCATTGCATCGTCTACCAATGAGAAGGCAAGCTATGCTTCAAGGCCTCTTGAAAAGTTTCTTATCAGCTGGGCATGGTAGCGCATGTCTTTAGTCCCAGCACTTGGGAGGCAGAGGCAGGTGGATCTCTGTGAGTTTAAGGCCAGCCTGGTCTACATAGCAATTTCCAGGCCAGCTGGGGTTAGGGAGACTGTGTCTCAAAAAGACACCCCCCTCCCAGGGCAGAGTTCTCCAGACAGCTGGCCAGTTGCTCATATGAACTCACAGCAATGTTGACAGCATGCGCAAGTCTTGTGCAAGCTTGAGTGGATGAACCCATGTTGGAGAACGTTTGGGGATTCAAGCTAAACTCTATAGGCTTTATTGCTTTATTACCCAGAGAGAACACATTGAATTAAGTGGGGGCGGAGGGGGATGCAGGGAGATGTGGATGGGAGAGGGGATATAAATGGCATCAAGTGGGGTAGGAGAGATGGCCCAGTGGTTAAGAACCCTGGTTGTTCTTGCAGAAGACCCGGGTTCGAATCCCACTACCCACATGGCAGCTAACAACTGTCTGTAACTCCAGTCCCAGGGGATCCAACAGCCTCTTCTGACCTCCGTGGGCATTGTATGACACGGGTATGCTTACCTACATGCAGGCAATACACGCATACACATAAAAAATAATAAATAAAAAATTTTTTAAAAGTCATCAAGTTATATTTTCTGGAAATTGCAAAAAAAATCAATGAAAAGGCTAAAAAAAAAAAGACGTCTCCCCCCAAAGAAAGAAAGAAAGAAAAGTTTCTTATGAAGGAACAAAGAGCTTTCATTTTCAGGTTCTATTGTATTAACTTACAATGTGTTAAACAAACATTCATTTTTCTATTTGTTTCATTTGTTTGTGTATGTGGTGCTGTGCTTCCAACTTAGGCCTCATGAATGCTTGGCAAGCACTCTATCATTGGACCACATCCCCAGCCCAATTCCTCTGTGTGTTTGTAAACTGCTGGTGAGACAGGTTTTAATATTCTGACATGTGTTTTTTGGTCTCATTGAAAAATCCTGTTTTCTCCATTGATTATTAAGATTTCTTTCTTTGCATGGTTTCATATTACACGGTCACCATTATCATTCTCTAGTACCATGGAAAATGAGGACCACCTGTATGAACAGTGAAATCATGGATGATATAATAAGACATTGTTACCCAACAGGCATAGAAGAAACATAAGATTTTTAGTAATAATTAACTTTTGAAAATGGAGTCTTGCTGTGTTGCCCAGGTTAGCCTTGAGAAAATTACAATTCTTCTGCCTCAGCCTCCAGAGTACTGGGACCACAGGCACCAGTTAATTGTTATAGCTACTAATTTCTCTGTGAAGTTACAGGAGGGAGCTATTGCTCTAGAGTAAGAAAAGGATGAAGGTGGTGATACTGGTGATGGTGGTGGTGGTGGTGATGGTGATGGTTGTGGTGGTGACGATGGTGGTGATGGTGGTAGTGGTGGTGATGATGATGAAGGTGTTGATGATGAAGGTGATGATGGTGGTGGTGATGATAATGATGAATGTGATGATGATGGTGATAATGGTGGTGGTAGTAATGGTGGTGATGATGTTGGAAGAGTCAGGACTTATTTGGAAAGAAGGAAAGGTAGTAATTCAGGAGAGTGGAAAAGTGTGATCAGAGCTCACAGTAACCTATGTAACACTGTTGCTATGCATCACCATGGCAGAGGAGACTGCCATCATGTTTGAATTTGACATTCTTCTCTTTTCAGCATTTTTCTTGACACATTATATGATGTCAGAGTGCAGGTGTAAAAATGAGTTTTCAGCCCAGCATGCTCAGATCACAAAGACTATGAAACAATCTAGAACAAATTAGGTGCTTAACCAACAGAATTAAGCACAGTAGCTTCTCTCACTGTGGAGGCTGCTTTTAGCTCTACACTATGAAGAAAATATTGCTACAGCTCAGGTGTGAAGAAGTCCTTTCTAAATTCTCTATTAATAATAATAATATCTGTTATAATTCTATAGTTTAGTTATATAATTTAGTTATGATTTTAATATAAAATGAGAGATACT
>NW_008352485.1:2858136-2879128 GCF_000622305.1 Nannospalax galili
AAAAAAATCTATGACTGTGTACAGCAAACAAGGTTCTGGAGGCCAGTTGGTAGTTGTTTTGCCAAACAATGGTTCTGGTTTATTTATTTATTTATTTATTTATTTATTTATTTATTTATTTATTTATTTATTGACAGGGTCTCCCTGTAGCTCCAGGTGACCTGGACTTACTATGGAAACAAGGCTGGGCTCAATCTCAGAGATCCACCTGCCTCTGCCTCCTGAGTGCTGAGATTACACCCAGTTCATTGGTACTGTTTTATATACGCTATTTAACTAGTCTTGATGAAGCAGGGATTACAATGTAGGTATTGTTACCAATCTACATATGAGGAAATAGACTTATTAAACTCCAGGTGACCTGGACTTACTATGGAAACAAGGCTGGGCTCAATCTCAGAGATCCACCTGCCTCTGCCTCCTGAGTGCTGAGATTACACCCAGTTCATTGGTACTGTTTTATATACGCTATTTAACTAGTCTTGATGAAGCAGGGATTACAATGTAGGTATTGTTACCAATCTACATATGAGGAAATAGACTTATTAAACTCTTGTAGGTTTTCCAGCAATACATCAGGTGGCGATCCAGCCTTCTACTGCCTCATCTGATGCTCTATTCTCTTCTTCATAAGCTTCTGTTTACTCATCAACTATAAGCACCAAATGAAACTTCAGTTGTCAGCTGTCAAAAGGATGTGGATCAAGGAAGCTCTGGGAATGTGGAAAGCAAGACTTCATGGTTATTTCTCTAGGACTTTACCATTGGGATCAGTCTGAGTCCATGTGCCCTGATTAGTTTAAACAAACAGATGGTCAATGCAGCCTTCAAATATTTCTGCTCCACCGTTACATCTTTTACCTAAGCTTTCTGCTCACATTTGAGGGTTCTCCTGGAGAAGATGTTGCCTATTAACTTTGATCACATGATTTAACAAGTAGTAGAGCTGAGTATAATTAATTACCCACCAAAGAAAAATAGGGGACTTAATTTCGGTGTATTATACGAAGATTTGCCTGCATGTAGATTGGTTCAGGATGTGCCCTTGGACTGGGTCAAGATTCTAGGTGACTTCAGCAATAGATAGGTATATGCTGAAGCTTCAAAAACCTTTAATATATACATATATAGTAGTTTGTGTTTGAAAATAGCGAAGCAGATCTAATCTAGGTGGTAAAAATATCTCAGTAACACAATTATAAAAGGTCTAATTTTAGGTAATAGCCCACTGAACACCCCAAGCAAAACTAGCAGCTCAGTGTTCCCTAAAGTCTTTGGCTGAGTTAGGTTTCTGAATCAATGTGATTATTAGTTGTAATCCAGTTAAATAATGGAGACATCTGCCTAGAAGATGGCTTTAGAATAGTTTATCTGTAGTTCAACACCATTTGTTATTGAAGAATTGCTAGTTATCTTTTAATTATTGTTTATAATGAGCTACCACTACATACCTATAAAATGATGAGCATTGCTCCCCCAACACCAATTATACCAACCAATAGAGAAGACAAGGAGTAAGAGGAAGTCTCATTCTTTGCTGGCACAAATACAGAAATAGTACAGCCACTTTGGAAGACAATTTGGTAGCTTCTTATAAAACTAAATAGCCCTATCACAGATTCAGAGATCATAGAGGTCTGGGGTGATTGAAAACTTTTGTCCATCCAAAAACCTGAGTGCAGATGTTTACAGCAGTTTTATTCATAATGACTCGAAACTGAAGTAACCTGCTGGGCATGTGGCACATGCCTTTAATCTCAGCACTCAGGAGGCAGAGACAGGTGGATCTCTGTCTACATAGCCTGGTCTCCATAGTGAGTTCCGGGTGATCCAGAGCTACATAGTGAGACCTTGTCTCAAAACCCTGTCAAAACAGAACAAGGGAGCTGGAGAGATGGCTCAGTGGTTAAGAGCACTGGCAGCTCTTGCAGAGGACCCATGTTCAAATCCCAGCTTCCACTTGGTGGAGATCTGACACCTTTTTCTGTCCTCCATGAGCACTGCACAACACAGGCGCACTTACATACATTCAGGCGTAACATTCATACACATAAAATAAATTTAAAAAATTTAAACCATAAAGAAACAAACCCAAAACAGAACAAAACAAAAAAAAAACATGAAGTAACCAATATATCCTTCAGTGGGTGACTAGATAAACAAATAGGTAAATCCATACAATACAGTAGTATTCATTGATCAGAATGTTATGAATGAGCCTTACATGTGCATTCCTAAGTGAAAACCATGAAAAAGAAAAACTATAGAGAAAATGTGTGAATAGTTGCAAGGAGAATGGGAGCTGGAAAGGTAAAACACAGGGTATTTAGTAGGGTAAATAGTACTTATAAGGTGAATTCAAGCATCTGTTAAAACCATATGAGAGTTTCCTATAAATTTTACAGAACAGAGGGCAAAACTTAATTAGGCAAATTTTGAAAAACTGGGAGGTTGGGGCAGTCAGGGTGAGATGTAGAATGTGCCAAAAGGAGCTAATGGGCTGCAGACAGGTAAAGGAACCTCGCTGAAGGAAGCAAGGAATAATGCCCCTACTGAATCAGATGCGGAAATGAATGGGTCTATTGCACCAAGGATATGAAGTATTTATCTGCTGAAGGCTTGGTCCCCTGGTGGTGGTGCTGTGGAGAGGCGATTGAATCACAAAGTCTCTCTCTAACTTCGTAAATAGACTTTTCCATTGATGAATTCATAGCTAAATGACTATTAGGGGTGGGGCTTAGTTGGAGAAAGTAAGTCACTTGAGTCACACCTTTGAAGGGTGCATCTTGTAGCCCTGGTCCCTCCCTGTTTGTGATGTCTCCTTCTTGCCCACCATGAAGGATGAAGGGAGGGACTCTTCTCTGCCATTCTTTTCCACTGTTTTTCTGCATTACCACAGGCCTAAAAGCAGACATTTAAAGAAGACCTCCAACCAACACTACTTAAATAACTCAAAACGATAGAAACAGAGGGAGAAGTCCCTCTAATACCCAAACCGGGTAAAGACACAACCAAAATAGAAAACTATAGACCTATACCCTTAATGAATATTAATGCAAAAATTCTCCACAAAATACTTTCAAACTGCATACAGACACATCAAAAAGATAATTCACCATGATCAAGTAGGCTTTATCCCAGAGGTGCAGGGATGGTTCAATATATGCAAGTCAATGAATGTCATTAATCATACGACTAAAGAAAAAACCACATTGTCATCTGAGTAGATGCAGAAAAAAGGCTTTTGACAAAATTCAGCATGCATTTATGTTCAAAGTCCTATAGGGAATCGGACTGGAGGGAATCGGACATACCTCAATATAATTAAAGCTATATACAACAAACCCACAGGCAAAATCATTCTAAATGTAGAAAAACTGGAACCATTTCCGTTAAAATCAGGAACCAGACACGGATGTCCACTATCTCCACTCCTTTTCAAAATAGTGCTTGAAATTCTTGCTAGAGCAATAAGACAGGAGAAGGAAATTACATGAATTAATTAAATTAAATTAATTGGAAAAGAAGAGGTCAAACTATCACTTTTTGCAGATGATATGATACTATACCTAAGAGATCCCAAAAGTTCCACCAGAAACCTAGAACTGATTAACACTTTCAGTATAGTGGCAGGTTATAAAATCAATCTACAAAAATCAGTATATTAAGTAAAATCTGTATATTAAGTATACCAATAACAAGCAATTGGAGAAAGAATAAAGGGAAATGCTCCCATTCACAGTTGCTGCAAAAAAATTAAAATATCTTGGAATAAATCTGACCAAAGATACCAAAGATCTCTACAATGAAAATTTTAAATCTTAAAGAAGTTGAGGAAGACACCAGGAGATGGAAGGAGCTCCCATGTTCATGGACTGGAAGAATTAATATTGTGAAAATGACCATCCTACCAAAAGCAATATATAAATTCAATGCAATCCAATCAAAATCCCCATGACATACTTCACAGAATTAGAAAAATCCATCCTTAAATTCGTATGGACTCACAAAAGATCCCAGAGAGCCAAAGCAACCCTGAGCACAAAGAGAAACGCTGGGGGATTACTATACCAGATCTCAAAGTATACTACAGAGCTATAGTCATAAAAACAGCAAGGTACCTGCAGAAAAACAGACACATAGATCAATGGAACATCACTGAAGATCCAAACCCAAGTACAAGCAATTTCAGCCACCTGATATTTGACAAAGGTGCCAAGAACACACAATGGAAGAAAAACAGCATCTTCAACAAATGGTGCTGGCAAAACTGGATGTCCACCTATAGAAGAATGAAACTAGATCCTTATCTTTCACCTTGTACAAAAGTCAGCTCCAAATGGATCAAAGACCTCAATGTGAAACTAGAAGCCCTGAATATATTAGAAGAAATTTTGGCAGTAACTTACAAGATATAGGTGTACCAAAGTATTTTCTAAATCTGACAGAAGTTGCTGAGGAACTAAGGTCAGCAATCAACGAGTGGGATCTCATTAAACTAAAAAGCTCCTGTACAGCAAAAGAAACAATCAAAAAAGTGAAGAGAAAACCCACAGAATGGGAAAACATCTTCACCAGTGACACATCTGACAGAGGTTTAACATCCAGAATACACAAACAACTCAAAAATCAAGGAACTGAGAAACCAAATGACCCAATTAGAAGATGGGCTAAAGATCTGAACAGAGAGTTCTCAAAGGAAGAAATAAAGATGGCTAAGAAACATCTCAAAAAGCCTCAACATTGTTAGTAATTAGGGAAATGTAAATTAAAACCACCCTAAGGTATCACCTTACCCCAATCAGACTGGCTAAGGTCAAGAGAATAAATGATACCAAATGCTGGCAAGGATGTGGACAAAGGGGAATGTTCATTCATTGCTGGTGGGATTGCAAACTCATGCAACCCCTATGGAAAACAGTGTGAAGAACTCCTAAAAAACTAAAAATGAACCTACCATATGACCCAGTTATACCAATCCTTGGCATATACCCAAAGGACTCATCCTATTGTAGAGACACTTGTACAACCATGTTTGTTGCTGCTCTTTTCACAATAGCTAAGTCAATGTAGTTCTATTCAGCAGTAAAGAAAGATGAAGTAATGAAATTTGCAGGTAAATGGACGGATCTAGAAATTGTTATACTAAGTGAAGTAACACAATCTCAGAAAAAAAATCGACATATGTTCTCCCACATATGTGGATCCTAGCACCAAATCCTTTTAAATTCCAGGTCCTTTTAATAAGAGGATGCTATACAGCAGTCCCTTCTGCACAAAATAACTACCATCATCACAACTTCAGCTGAGCCTGATTGCTAAACATCATCACAATTGGGCTTGTTGATGGTTGTGCTCATTCATTAAAGGAGAGCCAAGCACAGTCATTGGACCCTTACCAGAGTATCCAGCCACTCTTCCCAGCCAGCTGTGTGTAATTTCACCCTAATAACACATGGCCTCCCGGATTTGGGGAGGGATAAAGTATACAATCTGGGGAAGACTAGGAAGAGAAGGCATGACCCATGCTCGGGTAGGTTAAGGATTTCCAGTGTGCCAGTGTGCATACCCTCAGGTCATACATACTCCTCAGCAACCCCTCAGTTATCTTGGTAAGTAAACTCAATAAATTCATTGGTTCCCCAGTAAAACTTTAATCAAATATTGGTTTGACACTAGAACCTTAAAAGGGAACAAGCATTGCTTAGCATTCCCAAGAAGTATCACAACAGGTGGAAAATTTGTTAATGCTATTATGTCTCATAATTATTAAAAAAAATGAGAATGTAAAAGATGTTAAAAGGATATAGGAAAGAAGATATTTTCCAAAATAGAAAAAAATGAAAAAGCCCAAGCAAGTGATAAAGGTCTGTGTAGGTTTGTTATGATATATAAAGGATGAGACAAAAATAATATACACATAATCTTAACATTTCTAAGGTCATAGTTTAGACAACTAGTTTAAGGAACAGAATATATATCTAGTCAAAGTTTATCTGAGAATATATTTTTTTAACCCAATCCTTATCTACATAGCACATGATAATTAAAAGTACCAAACTGGTGGAAGTAACCTTATCGGATATTTAACAGCCATAGTTTGAGACCTATACTAATGTGGTCAGAGGGACTTAAAGGACAGTTTTTGCCACTTGCCCTCCAAGGTTGACTAAGTTCCAGGGGACTATGGAACATCTCTCGAAAAGTCCTGTAACTGTGTTGAGTCACCTGTTCTCTTGTTCAGGGAGGACATGGAGACCCCACGAGATGGACTTGAAGCAGTGTCCATTCTACAAAGAGGAGGGTCAGCTCAGAGGAAACATCTCATTCATGCTTCCAAGTGAAGCCAGCCATGGTCGAGCAGGACCTTTGACTTATCTTCACATAGATGTAACTGGTGAAAGAAAGGAGCCAGGGGCTCCTCCCAAGCCCATGTGCTCCCTAAGGAACAGATCCTCAAACAACCTTAAGTGTAAATATAAATTGATTTATTTGGGACAACTGTATGGTCTTAAACACCCAAAAGGAAAGTATAACCAAAGAGTAAAGTCATCAGTATATTTCTTTAAGAGTTCAAGGGATTACACTTCCCAGGCATTAGGCTTAAGTCTATGTAAAAAGTTATTTAGACAATTATTTCTCATTGATGATTTTGTTCTGAACCAGGAAGTTCTACTCAGATGTAAAACTTCAAATTTTGGTCTCCAACAATGTAGTGCCCACCTGTATCTAAGGGAAGGCAACCAGCTATTATTCTAAAATGACTGATAAATTTGTTTTCTCCCCCTACCTAGAAGCCTTTGAGAGTGAACTGACACTGATTCTAATCACTCCAACAGGTATCAAAATACCTGAAAGCAAATCCTGAATCCATCACTCTAGGATCCAGCCTTGGAAGACAAAAGAAAAATGAGGAGGAACCCAATAGAGGGATGCTTTTGGAAACCCTTGTCAAGAAATTCCAATGGACTCATATGAACATTTGAAAATTAGCATGTTCTGACTTTTTTCTAGTTCTCTGCCTAGAACTTGTAATGCTAATTACCCTTGCCTTTACTTCTCCTTCACATCTCCTATTCACGACTGAAGGACTTTCTTTTCCCCTTAGAGATAAGAGTTATACAATTTGGGAGTCTTTCAGGTAGACCTACTGAAGGGGTACTCCAATTGCCTTACCCTGCATTCCTGTTCAGCATGGAAGAAGCCTGAGTGGTCTACATCCCTATTCCCTATTGGCAATTTGGGTAACCTCTTTAGAGGATGATGTGTAGGAGGTAGGAATTGGCTAGGCAGTTAGGGTAAAAAGACCCCAAAGAAAATTAGCCAGTTTCTTGGCTAAAACGCACAATGTTCTTGGGCCTCTCAGCAACATACTCCATTCCAAAGGCCAAAAATGTCGAAAATATTTGGGAGCTTTTATCTAATCCTTAAAAGATTTTAGGGTTATCTCTCCATGGGGGTTATCTTAGAGTAGCCAGAAGCCCCATAAAAAATAAATAATTCAAAGAAGAAGAAAGAGTACATGAAGTTATCAGAAAAAAGTGATGGGGAGATATGGGAGGAGTTGGGGGGAGGAAGTGGGCATGGATTTGATCAAAACACCTTATTTGCATGTATGAAATTCTCAATAAATTTTTTTTTTAAAGCCTAAAAGTGCAAGGACTACACAAGCACTGTACTGATTGTTGAAGTTGTTTCTCATGTGGTATGAGTTAACAATTCTGAAACTCCACCATCTGCATGTTGGAATTAAACAATGAAGCAAATTAAGTAAATGGTGATAATTAGGTTTCTCACTGAAGCAGTGAGAAGTTACAAATAAACGGGGGAGGGGGCTTTAAGGAGCTGTGTGGAAGTAGAAACCTCCACATGGACTCATGTCTTTCCTAATATAGATAGAAGTGTTACATCTAGAAATACTTATGGATTTCTACACAGATTTGTACACACACACACACACACACACACATTACTCACTCTGTCAGCTGAGAGGGCCCACCAGCAATGGCTCCCCAGTAGCAAAAACCAGATCTTGGTTTCTAATATGATTCTTCAACTGAAGCAGCCAATTCCTCCTTAGAGAATGGCTGAATGTAGGTGGTGGGAAATAGACAAGGATGATCTTGAACATCAGTAAACAAGGAAACGCTCATAGCATATGTCTTTTATGGAGACAGAGCAAAGCAACACAGGAGCCAACTGAGAAAGCTCCCAATGTCCAAAGATGGATAAATTGGAGCAACTAAATTAAGTAGTATTATGCCAAATAGAAAATAAGTATCTACGAGTTTATATTTATATAGACAAATGATCAAATAAATAACGAACAAGTGGCAATTCTGCTGAGCAGAAGAATTTCAATTTATGTAGCTACTCTGTCCTTACGAAAATGAAAAATAAGTATCTACCCCATGTGTGAGTTGTACATTGTGACTTTCTTCCAAAGAGAACAGTGTAGGAAGAGGAATAGGAGTAACTTCACAGCAGAGAGCCTGACACCCAGCCACCTAAGGGTCAAAGTCACTTGTCAATAGCAATGTCGTGGTGATAGCATATGTCCTTGACCTGAAAGAGTTATAAAGGCCCTCTACTGCTTTTTTCTCCTCAAAAAACAGTATTTTAGTTCAACCATCAGGAAATGTCCCCAGATTTCCAATGAAAACATGTAATCCTATGTCCACAAGGTGAAAAGGTATTAAAAAATAAGAAGTGTCTGAAAACTTGTAACAAGGATGAGGAGTCAAAGGAGACATGGCAACTGGTTATGGCACACACACAAATGAACACTAGGTAGAAAACGTGAGTGAAGTTTGGACTCCAGTTCCTCATGATGTGTCAACACTGATTCAGTCACTGTGACAAATGTATCGTCCTGAGGTAAGATGTTGATGTCAGGGATGTTAGGTGTGTGGCATGTAAGCTCAGCACCATTCTTGTACTTATTTTGTAATAAATTCTAAAATAGAGTTTACTTTTAAAAGGTAAACCAAATTGTATTATTCCTCTGTTTGAAGCTCTTCAGTCATTTACACATTCAGAAGTTTCATACTGAGTGACTCCTAGGTTCCAGCCATAGCACAAAGTTGCTGAGGTTTAGTCATGATCAAAGACAGCTTTGACTCTATCATGTAATAAGGAAGATTAGCTCTTTTGTACCTAAGAGGAGTTTCAAGGACCCAGGAAAGCCAGTACAGGGACTTGACCAGGTCAGTGACACAGAAGAGCCTGCTCAGAGGTGAGCAAATTGTAAGGTGAAGCAGAAGGAAGTCTGCAACATTTGGGTGTTTGTAAGGCTGATGTGGTTGGTGAAGGATGAGGAAAAGCAAGACTGCTGGGGTTGGCAGGGCCCATAGAGAGCCTGAGGTCTCACTCAGGATCCGGTTTGCTCCAAGAGAGATGGGAGCCATGATTGGTATCATCTTCCCTTCTCAACTACTTGAAAGTAGAGTATGCTCTGGGCTGCATCTTCAGTACCGAGCACAAGCCAGGGATGAAACTTGATTAACTTAGGTGTTTTTTGGAAATGATTATAGACTCATAAGAAGTTGGAAAGAAAAAAAGAAAGAAAAAAAAGAAAGGAAGGAAGAAGGGATAGAAGGGAGGGAGAGGAGAGAGAGAGAGAGAGAGAGAGAGAGAGAGAGAGAGAGAGAGAGAGAGAATGCGCATGAAATCCCCATGTACCAGTCCCCCAGTTTCCTGAATGTAACATCTTGTATCACTATAACAAAATTTCAAATCTAAGAAATAGCACTGAAAGCTGGGCATGGTAGTGCCTGCCTTTGATCCCAGCACTCAGGAGACAGAGGCAGGCCAGTACCTGTGAGTTCCAGGTACTCTGTGATTTCCAGGCCAGCTGGGGATACAGGGAGACCCTGACTAGACAGAATTTACAAAGCTTGCTCAAACTTTAGCAGTTACATGTACATGTATTTGTGTGTATATATTCCTATACAATCCAATCATGAATATATAGATTCATGTAACCACCTGAGACAAGACACTGTTCCTGCATCATAACTGGTGAGTCACTTCACCACACCCTTCACTAATAACCACTTTTGGTTCCCTGAAAAGCTTTGTTGTGTTTTGCAGCTCTATACATTTTATTTATGATTGACAGGCTAGAATGAACTGACCAAAGGTAGAAAGTATTCTCTGACAGGACTTTGGAAGACAAGGGAAAATATGAACATTCCATTCCTTTACAGTGGTACAGGGTAGACATTGTGGAGTGGGCAAAGGATGGCTTTCACTTCTTAATTTTGGAGATTGAATAGCTTCTGGTGAAGAGAAAATCCTATGGGAGAGTACAGCAGGGATGACATGGAAATGGGCATGGAGATGATGTTTCCAAAGAGTCAGCAGGCCATGGATGGCAGGGGAGTTGTAGCTACTCAGGATGACAGCGTGGCTTTAATGGAAGGCCACCAGGAACAAATGGGAGTGAATAAATCATCCAACACAGAAAACTGATCCTTTGGATTTGACACTAGCTTGTTCTTAGCATGAGGTTGAGGCAGGGGAACACAAGGAACAACCTGAGACCAAATTCAGAGAAGCTCTAATAAGTGGCACATTCAAACTGGAGAGAGAGGAGAGAGGAGAGAGAGAATCCTTCCCTGAACCCATATCTGTGGGACTTTCTTGAAGCAGATCTATCATCCAGTAGCCACCAGTGGCCACTCAGTCAGCAAAGTCACTGTTAGCATATCATAGTACCTATGCACAGGAAACCATTGCATAAATATCTAAGTGTATTAGTCACTTTTCTTATTGCTATGGACAAATATATGACAAAAAGCAACTTAAGGAAGGAAAAATATTGGCTCACAGTTGAGATGAATACAATAATTCATCATGGTAGGGAGGGTGTGGAAGCAGGAACAGGGGCAACTGGTCACAGTGCAGCCACAGTCAGGAAGCAAAGAGAGATGAATGCTGGTGTGCAGCCTGCTTTCTCTTTTTCCCCTTTTTATTCAGTCCATGATCCCGGCTCATGGGATGGTACTACTCACATTCAGGGTGGGTCTTATGTGGGAGACAGGCTTGAGCCTAGGGTGATATTGCAACTGTCAGGGTCACGTGGTTTCCAGGAATCCAGGCTCTGTAATCTGAAACCCAGTATGCTAATGAGGCATCCTACCCTCTATTCTGTGATAGGACATTAAGTCTGTTATGCTAATACAATGCTGTCTGTTATGCTAATAAGGTATCCTACTTGCTGTGCTGTGATTGGACCACTACCCCTATATAAGCTTGTGCCTTCCTGCAATAAAGCAGACCTGTGTCACTGAATCTAGTCTCTTGTGTCTGAATGAGGCTCCGCTGACACAGTCTCCTCACCAGCCCTGGGGTCCAGGACTGGGCAGAAGCAGCGATGACAGGAGGCAGCACCAGGCGAGCAGAAGAGCGGCCTCAGGCCAGGGAAAGCAGAGGAGCAGCCTTGACGCCCGTAAGAATGAAGGAGCGGCACCCACGAGAAAGGAGGAGTGGCTGCTGCTGGCGGTGACCACAGGTCTTCCCTCCTCAATTAAACCTTTCTGGAAACAATGTCACAGACATGCAGAGAGGTGGATCTCCTTGGTGATTCTAAAACCCATCAAATTGACACTCACTTTTATCACCATGTCTCCATCATTCACCTCATTTCTGGTGGTTTCTTGTCTTCTTATAAGGATGCCTGTCAGTATGGATTAGAATCTACCCCAGCAACCTCATCTTTCCCTGATTACATCTGCAAAGATTCTAGATAAGAATGCATTCACAAGTATTGGGGATTTAAAACTTGAGGGACACAGTTCAACTCATAGCAGATTAGATGGGGCATTGATATCCTGTATATGATTAATTGGTCTAATCATAGATCAAGCATGTTATGCCTCCTTTAAGGGGTGGAGCAAGGGAGAGACAGACTTGAGCTCTGCTTTCTAATACTTTCTCTTCTATGGTATGAAAGTTGGGAATAAGTTTCTCCTTAACAATAGTTTTCTAAAATTGAATGCTTGCTTTAAAAGAAGACTAAAGCCCAGGATGGTGGCATATGCCTTTAATCCCAGCACTTGGGAGACAGAGGCAGGTAGATCTCTGTGAGAGTGAAGCCATCCTGATCTACATACTGAATTCAAGGCCATCTGGGATTACAGTCTCAAAAATAAATAAATAAATAAATAAATAAATAAACAAATAGAGACTAAAAAACTCCTTAGGTATTGATCTAGAGAAAACTTATTATTTGGAAGGAACTGATTTGCCACAGCATCTTTTAAACAAGAAAGGCACTCAAGTCTTTTGGTGTGTCACAATGTTTTTAAAAGATTTCAAAGAGAAAGGAGGATGTTTATAGAAAGACAGAAATGCAAAATTGTATTTAATGATCCCTGGTGGGAGACTGGCTGAAGAACAACTGACATAATTGTTTGAAGCTGCAGTTACAGTGTGAGATGAATGTCGAAAGTATTAATAGCCACTGGTCCACACAGCCCTTTGTTCAACTTCTGAGAAGAATAGCATCAGAAGTCCCCTGGGTGTTATTTGCATGCTAACATGTAGCTATGTGGGAGCGTTTATGAAGCAGTCTTATCAGCGTTTTATGAATATTTGGGTTCCTTTAAATCATACTATTATATCAATAGTGCAAAACCCCCTTCTGTCTCTCTTTCCCTTTCAAAGTTATTCTTTCCTGAAAGTTGCAGGGCTAGTCACTTCTCTGTAGCTTGTTTCCATCCTGGAAATATTTATCATACAATATGTCTATGGTGGTTTGATTGGAGTTCTACTTAAAGAAGGAGGGGAGGACCCTATGGCCTCCTAAGGACATTTGGTCTCTCTGCTCCACAGATTATAATTAAACTGGATATTTTCTTCAATAGCAATGGCTGCTCCTTTGTGTGGGACACTTAGAAGGAGCATTAAGGAGTACAGGTCTCTAGGATGCCACTCAGTTGTATGCATTAAATGATCTCCTGCCTCAAAACACTAATTTACCCCAAAATAGCCTACTTTTACTAAATTACAATGGTAATTTACACAATTTTACTGATGAAGTAATTTCATAAATGGCACCCTAGTGGCCCAAGTAGGCTATTACAGTTTTCAGTCCTATTTAAGTTACTTTGAAGACACAGCCTATTGGAAAAGCCAATGGGCTTAATTCCAAACTCACCAGTCTGTGTGCCACTCCCCAGGGGTGGCAGGCTGAACTGGGAACTCCTTGAGAAAGGGCAGGAAAGCCTTGGCACTCTGAATTGGTCATGCTGGAGACTGTGGCTGAGGCTAACCCACCTAGTATCCTTGTGCTCAGTAGAAAATGCAGAAGGGACCAGCCCTAGGTCAGGTGCTTGACCTTCTGAGTGAAGGTGAGTTAAGTCTCACCCTATGCACTGCATTTTTGACTTGGACTCATTGAGATGGCAACATAGCCCTGTTGGCTAGTAGCTGATTCCATTTCTTTTTAAAATTTTATTTATTATGCCTGCATATATTTAAGTGCAGCGATATCGTGCAATGGGCACAGAGTTCAGAAGAGGGCATTGGAGCCCCTGGAACTGGAGTTACAGACGGTTGTTAGCCACCATGTGGGTGCTTGGAATCAAACCTGGGTCCTCTGAAAGAGCAGCCAGTACTCTTAATCACTGAATCATCTCTCCAGCTCCACTGATTCCATTTCTTATCCCAAGGGTGCCATTTAGGAAATTACTTCCTCAGTAAAATTGTGTAAATTATCATTGTAATTTTGTAAAAGTAGGCTAGTTTGGGGTTGAGACAGAGCCTGAGGCACCAGGGACTTGGTGGAGAAGATATGGGCTTGCAGTCTGAAAGAGCTACATTCTGGCCACAGGCTTACATGGCACCTATGAAGGACTTGCCTCTTCTAGGTCTCCATTTCCATCTAGAAAACAGGAATTGGAACATACACCTTTTCTTGTTCTTCCCCCCGCCCCCTGAGATCTAGAAAACGGACTCAGGCGTGTCACTTCGAAATAGATTAGATGAGTCAGACATGGAGGTGCACATATGTAGTCCCATCACTGGAGAGGCTGAGGCAGGTGAATTGTAAGCTTGAAACCAGCCTGGGCTACACAGTAAGGCTGCCTCAAACAACACAAACAAACCAACTTGATGCCATGAGTAGACACAGAGGTAGGGCATCTGGGGAGCCTCTCTTTCCTGACCCCACAGCAGACCTTGAAGCTGGCCTTGAAGCTTCAGTTTCTTCAGAAGAGATACAACCTGACACTTGGAGCCGGGGTGGCTGAAATGTTCCAAGACTCTTATCTATCTTCAGCTTCCTAGTGTGAGTGCCAAAACACCCACAGGAAATTAAGCTCTTATGCTTATTTTGTGTGTGATGTGGGGGTATGATAATGTACCCCATGACTGTAGAAAATGGCATGAAGAAACCCATTGAGACTGAGCTGTTTAAGCATGCTGACGTTATCTCACAGTTGCAGTGTTGCATCTCAAGCTGCTGTTCTATCCATCCTCTCCTTGAAGCCTCACAACAATCCTAGGTATCATAACCAGCACATCCCAGACAAGGAAAAAGATGTAGGAATATTGAGTAGCTTGCCCTTAGTTATGCAGTTGGAGGGAGATGCCAGTGCTGCCAGGTGTTTTGATCCAAACCTGCTATTTTCTCCTACTCTATATTGATGCTGCCGTCTTGACCAATGTGTAGATTGAAGCTGGGAGGACTAGAGAGTTGATATCTCAACAGCTATAAATCTGTAGTGGACAGACAGCCTATGTGAGCATCTACAAGGCTGCAGAGGGCAAGCTGAATGCAGTGTTCACAGCCCCTGGTTTCCTTTCATCACATAAAGAGTTTGCTTGTCAAGCACCATCTGCGAGATGATATGCAGCCACTTTGCCATGATGGATGAGGATACACAGAGGCCGATTTCAGGGGAATAGCACAAACAGCTTCTTTCAGGGATGTCAGACACAAAATTGAGTTGTTTAAAAACATGTTTTTAGACACAAGCACAAAAGTCAGGGCATAAGATCATATGAAACACACACAAGCAAAGAAGTAAATTACAAACATATTTTTGGAGGGGAGATTTAATAAGATGGATCTCAAATATGCAAAGCAAGTGCTCTACCACTGAGCTATACCCCAAGACCTAACTAATTTTATTATTATTTTAGTTAGCATGAAAATAAAAGGTTTATGATGACATTTTCAGACATGTGTATCATTGTGCTTTGCTCATTGTGCCTGTGCTCCCATCGACTTCCTTGTCCCCCTCTCTAACATCGCTGCTCCCTTTTCTCTCCTAATAGTTTCCCTTCTGCCCGCCCCCTTTCTCACACACACAGTTAAATCTAGACCTCACATGGAGAAAAACTGCCATGTTTGTCTTTCTTTCCCCACTTTACCCTTTCTTGTCCCCCCCTTCCCCATCCCAGTGGACTCCTTCCTCTCCACATAGACCCCTCCTATGTTCATGTCATATATATATATTATATATATATACATACACATATACTTTCAATGTAGTTTCTTCCTATAAGAGAAAACATGCCATATTTGTTTTTCTAAACTTACTCCACTTAACATGATAATCTCCAGTTCCTTCCACTTTCCTACAAAATACATAATTTCATTCTTCTTTATGGCTGAAGAAAATTTCATTACATATGTTAATGGACTTCTAGACTGAGATAGATAGATAGATAGATAGATAGATAGATAGATAGATGATAGATAGATGATAGATAGATAGATGATAGATGATAGATAGATAGCATCACATGAGTCACCGCCAATAAATAAATAAATATTACTGTAGACAGATAGATAGATAGATAGATAGATAGATGATAGAGATAGAGATATATGGAATAGTGCTGCGATAAACATAAACAGAGATGCCATCTATGGGATCCTGACTTAAACTCTTTTAGGTATATTTGAAACAGCTGGATCATAAACTCTGTCTTCAGTCTTTTGAGGAACCTCATATTGACTTACATAGAGGCTGTACTAGTTTGCATCCCACAAGCAGTGGACAAGGGTTCTTCTTTTCCCCACACATCCTTGCCAGTATTTACTGTTTCTTTTCTTGATAGCCATCCCAGTTGGGTGTGAAATAATGTCAATGCTATTCGAATTTGCAATTCCCTGATGGCAAAGATGTTAATTTTTGCAAATATTTATTGGACATTTGTATTTCTTTTAATAAAAACTCATCATAAACCAGGCATGGTGGCACATGCCTTTAATCTCAGTACTTGGGAGGCAGAGGCAGGTACATTTCTATGAGCCCCAAAGCCTTCCAGAACAGGGTGTTGGTGGGCCCAGTCTTGTAGAGGTCTTGTGCAGGTAACCATAGCTGTCGTGAATTTAAGACTGTGACAACAATGTCATGTCCAGAAGTCAGTGTTCCACCCACAACACTGACTTATTCCTGCTCTTAAATTTTTTTCTGCTCCATCTTCCCTGAGCCTTGGAGGTGGTAATATAGATGTCTCACTCATGGCTTGACATTTAACAGTCATTTATTTTCTGGGCTTTCACTAGCTACGAGTCTCTGCACTCACTACTGATCACTGTCAAAGAAGCTTCTCTGACAAAGATGATGACAGCACTATTCTATGGGCATAAAAACACTTATTTAGAAGGCAATTTGACAGGCACATCATGTACATTTAGAAAAACAGTAGTAGTATCTTTCCCACTAGGGCCTATAACTGCCCCAGCCACCACAGGCTTTTGACCAGGTTTACATTACCACATGTGAATTCTTTCCTATGGAGCAGACATCAAGTCAAATCAGAAAGTGGTTGATAATCCTCATAACAGACTTGCCACGATTGCACCAGTGGGCTTATTCTGCCTGGTCCGTCAGTATTATTGCACACAGTGTCCACATCTGAGTAAGACTGTTGATGATGGTCCTCCCTCAGTCTGCAACAGTCTTACTCAGCAGCATGAAAGCTGGCCAACAAGGATGAAGTTTTCAGCTTGATTTCTGTATGTCCTGTGATCAAGATGTATGACATCTTCAGCAACAGGGTCTTACCATCTAGTTCTTATGGACAACCAAGAGCAGTGGCAATAGCCTGTATTGTTTGGGGAGTCTCAAGGCCTCCCTGGCAAACAACTTATAGAAAAGTAGACCACACCTGGCACTGGAATTATATGGCTGTGGGAACAACTTTATAGGTTATCTATTCTATTCCATTGGTCAATGTGGGTTTTTTTGTGTGTGCCAGCATTATGCATTATTAGCTACATTGTCTCTGTGGTAATCAGCATTTTTTTGGCTATTTAAAATTTTTTGTTCTTACACATGAAAGTCAGGATTTTTATTCTAGTTTTGTAAAGAATGTCACAAGAACCAGGACATTCACTTCTAGATAGTTTCTTCTAGACATTCAGGGAAGCTATACCAATGAAATCTCAACAATCCAATTGTCTAAATAAGACCTGCGTAATGATAATGCTAGTAGACATGGTGGTGTGGGTGAAAGAAATTCGAAAGGCCCCACCTCTAGATGAATAGCTACAGGCAATCAATGGCTGCTGAGAGAGGGAGATTTGGTTTTCTCTAGGAACGAGTTCCCTGATAGGTTACCCAAGCCCAAGAAGTCATTCCTAAACACATGTGCATATGAACACTACTAAATGGACTCTTATTTTGTATGCCTGAAAATCCAGCAACATATGGATGATGCCAAATTGTACTGCCAGCTCAAGATGTAGCCTGGCCCCCTTCTACCATAGCTGCAGTGACTTCAGCAAGTGCCTGGCTAAACCTGGAAAACATTTCTCTAGGTGGTCTAGTTCAAGCTGGAACCACCCTACCCCTGCTGTGGCACTCTGTGTTTAGACACTCTCCTTTCAAATTAATTTGCATTTTATATTCTGGATCTTTTGTCCTGTGGGGTCTTTCTTGTCTTCAAGCACCAATCCGATTGTCCCAGGGTAAAGTGTGGTGTTTCCCTTTGGTGTGTTAATCTCTCTTTGCAGCGTCTTTGTGGCATGAACTTTGCTCACACTCCTTTTCTCACGGGAACTGCACATCATCACACCTTTCTGCATCATTGTCTTCTTTCTCTCACTGTAAATCTGGTCAACAATTTTGAGCAGTAAACATGCCACATCTTTGATGTGCTGTCTTGGAATTTCCCCATGAGGCTGAATTAAAAAATAATGGACTAGCTGGGCATAGTGGTGCATGCCTTTAATCCCAACTCTCAAAATCAAGGCCATCGTGATCTACATAGTGAGTTCTAGGCCAGCCAGAGTTACATAGTGAGACACTGTTACATCAACTACAACAAAACAAACAAAAGCAGTAATGAACTAATTTATTTTGTAGAGGAAATTCTTGGACAGCATGGCATCAGTAGTAGAGATGAGTAAGTTATTGTAAAGTGAGTGACCTTGTAATCATACTCACAGGCTAAGAAAGTAAACTTGGTCAGTTATCCTAAAATTCAATGTATCTCATTTCCCTGAATTCTTGTATTAGTTATTTTACTCGTTCTTATGACAAAAGCAGCTTGAAGGACAAGTTTATTCTGGCTCACGGTTTAAGAGGGGATACAGTCCATCATGGCTGGGAAGGCATAGGAGTGTGAGGTGGCTGGTCACATTGCACGTACAGTGAAGAAGCATACAGCAAATTAAAAGTGAGACTAGGATGTAGAACATTGCAATCCACCCCCCACCCCAGTGACCCACTTCCTCCAGTGAAGCTCCACCTCCTAAAGGTTGAACCACCTTCCAAAACAGCACCATCAGCTGGGAACCAGCTGTTCAAACAAATCAGCCCATGGAGGACATTTTACATTCAAACCATAACATTCTACCCCTAGTCCCATAAGCTTATGGTCATCTCATAACACAAAATGGATTCATTTTAACTTCTGCAGTCCCAACACTGCAAAAGTCCAAACTGCAAAATCTCTTATGAGATTCAAGACGTCTCTGTTAAAAAAAAAAAAAAAAAAAAAAAAAAAAACACCAAAAAAAGCCAAGTTACAAAGTTACATACCTCTAATATACAATGGCACAAAGTAAACATTCTTATTCCAAAAAGAAATGGGGGACATAGAAAGGAACTATTAGGCCAAAGCAAGACTGAAGCCCACCTGGGCAAATAGCACATTCTGCACCTCCCTATCTAGCATGTGGAACTTATGATAGAATCATCAGGGCTCCAACTGCCTTGGAAGTCCCACCCCCCCAGTTTGGTCACATAAAGTACATAGTTTCTCTCTCAGACCAGTTCTACTCTGTGCCTGAAGCAGATGTGCCATTGGCATCTTCCAACATCCTTGTTTCTCTACGATAGCTTAGGCTTTATCTTCCCAGCTTCACGCACAGACTACTCAGGACCTCCATGCAGACTCTGGCACACATTGCCTGGCCTCAGTAGCTTCCTGGAATCTTGGTGTAAGCCTCCACAATCTTCTTCTTCTTGCATCTTCCATGCCTTCGAAACCAGTACCACACGGATGCTGCTAAGTTCTGCTGCGAGCTCAAGATGCAGACTTCCCCTTCGACCACACTTAAATTGCTTTCTGTGTGTCTTTGAAGCTGACCCTGGGGAAGCCCTTCCCTTGATGGTTATTTTTGAGCAGGAAACCCTTTTTGTAATATTCTTAGTTCAGGTTCTCTCTCTTCAAATTAATTTGCATTTTCACAAATGAAGCCTTTGATTGCTGGGGTCTTTCCCTGATTGTGGGAGACCATGCTGCTTGGCAGCCCTCCCTGTCCCCCAGGGCAAGCAGCCTCCAGAGAACTTGCTGATCAGTCCTCCCTGCCCCCTAAGATAAGCAACCTTTCTGATGACTCAAGATAAGCCTGAACAACCACCAATTTCCTTATCCTGCAACCAGAATCAGGGTGCCAGTTCCCCTCATCTTAAGGGATATTCATTAACCCGTTGAGACAACACCTTCCCTCCCTCTTCCCCAGCCAATTTCCTGCTTCAGGCCGTATAAGAATCCCCATGGAAAAATAAACTTTGGCAGCTTGATCAGAGTTCTTTGTCTTGCTGTCATTCTTCGTGTCTCTTGTCCCATCATTCCAGGTCCCTGGGAGTTCGAGTCTCCATCTCCCGCCCTGCAGGCCAGGGCAACTGGTGCCCAGAATGTGGGGCTCGAAGCCCCCAGGATAAGCTGGAACATCGCTGATTGTATGGGTGGGCTGGAATGTCGCTGATTGTATGGGTGGGATTGTATGGGTGGGATTGTATGGGTGGGATTGTATGGGTGGGATTGTATGGGTGGGATTGTATGGGTGGGATTGTATGGGTGGGATTGTATGGGTGGGATTGTATGGGTGGGATTGTATGGGTGGGATTGTATGGGTGGGATTGTATGGGTGGGATTGTATGGGTGGGATTGTATGGGTGGGATTGTATGGGTGAGATTTCTTGAATATATTGGGGAACTTTGCCCTTGGTTCCCCCAAGAAGGAACTATAGATGGAAAACACTGGATGTGCATTGGTAACTGCCTCCAAGATTACTGTAATACCTTTGGGTCTGAAAAGGTCCCAGTCTCTGCCTTTTCATACTGGAATTTGATTAATGATATTCTCAAGTAATCACTCCCCTGACTTAAAGAATCTTTTAAAAGGAGGAGAAAAAGTTCTTAAAGAACACTCCCGCCCTCCATCTAAGTGTCCCTCCATTATAATTGATCTCGAGGACAATGGGGACTCACAGGAGGCCCCCACCTCAGAGGACCCCCCAAAACTAGTCACTGCCCAAAGTAACCTCTGCAAAAAAGAGACAGAAAATTCAGATTTAAAAACAGCCCCCTTTAAGCAGATCTACCCCTCCTTAAAAGATTTTCAACTAACACCTGAGGAGGAGGCCACCTTAAAAGATGAGACAACCAATACTATTTACATTGTATTTATTATTAACCTAATCTGTTGTTTCCTTTTATCCTTCCTATCTCCTCTGATTTATGTTCTTAGATTGACAAGGTTTTATTAACTTCCTTCAGCTATTTAGCTCTTAAAAAT
>NW_008352485.1:2882873-2890668 GCF_000622305.1 Nannospalax galili
ACATATATGCTGAATCAACCTTGAATCCTTGAGATAAAACCAAATTGGCCATGGAGTATGATCTTCCTAATTCCCCCATGAATTCAATTTGTGTTTAAAATTTTTGTGTCTATGTTTATCAGGAATAATTTCTTTTGTTTCTGAATCCTTATCTGGTTTTAGTGCCATGGTAATATTCGGATTGAGGAATGAGTTTGGTAGTATCTTTCTGTTTATTTTGTGGAGCATTTGGAGAGTATTGGTGTTAGCTCTTCCTTAAATACTTTGTAGAATTTGACAATAAGTTTATCTGGTCTTGAACTGTTCTTTCTTTCTTCCTCTTAATTTATTTATTATTTATTTTTGTGCACAATGTATGCATATATATATATCTTTTTGTGTTTGTCCGTGTGTATGGAAGACAGAGATCAATACCAAATGTCTTTCTCATTTGTTCATCTATTTAGTTTAGAGAGAGTGTTTCTCATTGGTCTGGAGCTTGCTGGTTTGGAAGGACTGGCTGGCCAGCGAGTTCCAGGGATCTGCCCATCTCCACCTCCCCAGCACTGGAATTACAGGTGCATAATGCAGCACTTGGCTTCTCATGGGGTATTGGGGAATCTGAACTCATACAAGAACTTTACTAACTGAGCCATATCCCCACTGGGTTTTCTTTGCGAAGAAACTATTCCTGTTCCGCTTTCATTGCTCTCTATGAATCTGTTTAAGTATGTTTTATCTTTGTGATACAATTTTGGTAGATCAGATTTGTCTAGGAATTTATCCATTGCGTCCATATTTTCCAGTTTTTTTAAAAAATAACTTTCCAAATTATTTGCTAATGATCTTTTGAGTTTCATTGAAATCTGTCATTACAGGCCTATTTATCTCCAATTTTATTAACTTGGGTCTTTTTCTTTTGATTAGGTTGATTAAGGGTTTGTCAATCTTGTTTATTCTTTCAAAGAACCAACTTGTCATTTGGTTAATTCTATGCATTGTTATATTTGTTTCCATTTCACTAATATCTGTCCTGATCTTTATCATTTTTACGACTACTGATTTTAGATTTGGATCATACATGTTTTTCTAAGATCTTAAAGTCCATCATTGAGTTATTTGAGATAGTCTGTTTTTTTTTTTTAAATGTAAATACTTAAATCTATTCACTTTCCTATTGGAACTGCCTTAGTTGCTCCCCAAAGATTCTGGTAAGTTATGCTTTCATTTCCATTTTACTTTCAGAATTTTTAAATTTCCTTCCTAATTTCTTTAAAAATTATTTACTTAGTTATTTTTATTTTTATGTACACATACATACACACACATATATGTGCACATGTCCCCTCATGCAACTGCATGCAGACAAATATGTACACACATATATCACACAAGATGAGGACTGGGGAGATGCTCAGCAGGCAAAAGTGCCTGCCATGCCTAATGACCTGAATTCAATCCCCAGAAGTCAGATAAAGCTGAAATTGGTGGCAAGTACCTGTAGTCTCGGTACTCCTATGGTGAGATGGGAGGTGGAGTCAGGAGAGTTGTCTGGGAGATCATGGGCCAGCTAACCCAAAGGCAGCACAGAACATGAGAAACCCTGCCTCGGAAAGAAAGTAGAACTGATTTCTGAAAGTTGTCTTCTGACTACTATACTTGTGTGCCAGCTCACACATTCACAAACACACACACACATACACACAATATATATATATATATATATATAATTAATGAGACAGGGTCTCCCTGTAGCCCTAGCTGGCCTGGATTAAAAGATATAACAATCATACACACATATATTTATCAAGTATTGGGGCTCCCAATTTCATAAAAGAACACTACTAGCCATTAAAGGCCAGATGGTTCCTGATACAATAATAATGGGTCATTTCAGCCCCCAACTCTCATCTCTAGCTGTCATCCAAAATAAATATCAAAAAGGAAACCTCAAAGTTAAACTATATCATAGAGCATATGGACTTTACAGATACATACTGAATATTATACCCAACAGATAATAAAATACCTATTCTTCTCAGCACTCCTCAAACCCTTCTCTAAAACAGACCACATTCTAGGCCAGAAAGCAAGTCTAAATAATTGCAAAAGAATACTTTCATATATCTTCTGATATAAGACTGTAGTGGACTAAAACTAGAAATTAGCAGCAAGAGAGAAAACAGAAACTGGACAAATATCGAGGGTTGAAAAATACACAATTGAATGATCAGTGTGTCATTTAAGAAATTAGGGAGGGGGCTGGAGAGATGGGTCAGTGGTTGAGAGAATTCCTTACTCTTGCAGAGGACCTGGATGCAGTTCCAGGCAATCACACTGGGCAGGTCACAACTACCTGTAACTCCAGTTCCAGGTGGTCTCAAATGCTCTCTTCTGGCCTCCATGGGTACCAAGCTGTATACATGTGTGTGGAGGCCAGAGGTTGATGTTGGGTATTACTCTCCACTTACTTTTTTGAGACAGGGTCTCTCACTGAACATGAACCTGCATCCAAATGGCTAGTCTTACTGACCAATGAGCTCCAGGGATCTGCTTGTCTCTGTCCCTCCCTCTTCCCGGTGTTAGGATCACAGACATGCCCAGCTGTGCCTACTTTTTAAATGGGTGCTGGAGATCTGAATTCAGGTCATAGGCACTTTACTCACTGAGCTATCTCCCTAGTCCCTATTATAAGCTCCTTTTTTTTTTTTTTTTTTTTTTTTTTTTTTTAGACAGGGTCTCCCTGTAGCCCCAGCTGTCCTGTATTCACCATGAAGACCAGGCTGGCCTCGAACTCACAGAGCTCTTCCTGCCTTTGCCTCATGAGTGCTGGGATTAAAGGCATGTGCCACCATGCCCGGCCCTATTATATGTTCTTAATGAAATATCTTTATTCATATGTAGCAGCCTTCTTTACCTATTCTGAAGATTCGGTATGAAGTCTCTTTGCATTTTAGTAGTTTACATCGGCCCCACAGTGCTGCAGACTCTGGGCTAGGCAGGTTCTACCACTTTCTGGAAAGTCCCTAGATTTTACTCATGTTCTCACTAGGGGGTGTCTCCCAAGTGCTCTAATATGGGAAGCAGCTACAGAACTGAGAATGGTTCAGGTGGAGGTTCTGCCTTCACACATCCTACCTCTAAGCACTGAGATGCCCTGCTGGAGGGATGGAGCTTGTTATGTCAAGTATTCTACCAGCATTTGAGCTTTTGACTCTATAGGTGTGAACGGCAGATAGGTGACTCCAGGTGTTGACCTCCACTGACTTCAGATGTTGATCATGTGCTGACCACAGGCTTGGTGCTCTCACACTCCAGAGTTATTCTCAATGGATGAGGTCTGCTTCCAGTTTCTGAGGACAGGGATGCTTTTCCCAGTGCACTTTAGCCCCGATCTGGGCCTCCTGTCACCTGCCCTCTTTTTCTTGTCAGCATCTGGCTTTCCTGCTGTCCACAACTGCCTCCCAGGGGTCTCTTACTCTTGGGCAGTGGCAGGTTAAAATTCAACCTCCTGGACTTTGCTTATTTCCTCTCCTCAGGCCCGCAGTGTATCAGTTTTGGATAACAGACTCCCTCTCAAGATGGTGCCCAACCACCCTGGAGTCACAGAGAGTGTCAAAATGGGAATGATCTCTGATTGACCTGTTTGTCAGAAGAATCATGTCTCAACCAAATCTGTAACTGGATTTTAGAGTTGTGAGGTCTGTGGTCTCATCCTGAGGGTAAAATCGCCAATCTTTTAACTTAATCCAAAGGGCAAGAAGCAATGAACTGCCAATCTCTTCTCCAGGGTCGCCTGGCTTACTTTGAGGATGAGACTTCTGCTTCTCCCCTCCATGCTAGCCAGCTGCGTGGGTGGAACTGTGTCCTGCTTCAGTTTCTTAAAATACTTTATTTATGATTTTTATTTTATGTATATAAATATATTGCCTGCATGTGTGTAAGTGCACCTGTGTTGTGCAATACCCAGGGAGGACAGAAGAGAATGCCAGATTCCCTTAAACTGGAGTTATAGACAGTTGTTAGCTGCCATGTGGGTGCTGGGAATTGAACCTGGCTCCTCTGCAAGAGCAGCCAGTGCTTTTAGCCTCTGAGCCATCCCTCCAGCCCCTGATCACAGTTTTTGGGAATTTTTGTTCTTTAGGATTAATTCTAATTTCTTCTTAACCTGTCACCTGGATATAGCATCTCATTTGTCATTTTACCCAGATGTAAATTCTGGTTCTTCTTTAACACCTTCAAACATACTGCTATCTCTCAAATCCGGTTTTTAAGTTTTTTTTTTAATATAAGGAAGAGTTTATTTGAGCTTATGGTTCCAGGGGAATTACAGTCCATCATGGTAGGGAGGTAAAATCCTTTTTTTATGTTTCATTTCTTTATGATTAAACAGTCCTACCTTGTACATTTGGTTGTCTAAAGGTTTTTATTTAATGTATTTATTCACTCTTGTGATTATGAAAGACATATCTGTTGCTGCCCCTTCTACTGCTCTTGCCTTTAAGGTTCATTAAGAAGCCCAGGCTAGTCTAGAACTCAAGATCCTCCTACCTCTGCCTCCTGAGGGATGGAGTTACAGCTTTCCTTTCATTACTTTAGATTAGCCTTTACATATGAACTTTTCTTCTGCATTTTATTTCGCTTTTATATTTAAATCTATCAATGATCATTTTTTGTTAATTTTCTTTGGAATTCTTATAAAGATATTGTGTTGTAGTCTTTATATTTTTTACATTTTATTTGTGTGTCTGTGTGAGTGTATGCCACATGTGTGTGGGTTTCTGCAGAGCCCAGAAGAAAGTGTTGGATCCCCTGGAGCTGGAGTTACAGGCAGTTGTGAGCCACCCTATGTGGGTGTTGGGAATTGAACCTGAGTCTTCCAGCAGAACAGTCTGAGCCATCTTTCCATCCCTGGGTTGTTATATTTTAAATTTGAGTTTTCATATCCTTATTACCAGATAGAGAAATATAATTGATTTTTTTGTTTGTTGATCTCGTGTCTTGGTACCATGCTAGACTTACCCATTAGTAATACAGTTGATGTTTTGTTTTGTTTTTCCTGTGTTTTTTTGATTTTTATTTTTTGTAGAATTTTTTGAATTTTCCCTTTGAGTCATCTTGTCTGCAAATAACGTCATTTTTATCTCCTCCTTTCCAATTTATATACCTTTTCTTTTTCTTATATTACAGTAGCCAGAAAATCCACAACTTTGTTGAATGAAATGAGACTGGACATCTTGGGAAAAATTCACTCAACTTTTTATCATTGAACATGATGCCAGCATTATTTTATTACATTCTTATTAAGTTTTCCTTTTGGTTTCAGTTCTTGAGTTCTTTAATTTCTTCACTTTTACCATTTTGATTAGCTTTGCCTTTACACCTAATGCTGTTTTTACATGCCCACTACCTTGCTGTCAAGTAGTTTATGGTTTGCTGTGTTCTGTGATTCTCTTTCTGATATGCTTTCATGGAGATGGTAGTCTACTCCCTGTTATTTTCTGGGGGTCTTTGTTAAGAGTATAGTTCTTAATCACTAGGTGAAAAGAGTAGGGAAAGGACTTACTGTATCTTTTCTAAGTTAGGAGATCATGATTAAATGTGGAACCACCTAGGAAGTCATTTTATTCTGGACACAACCCCCTGCCCCTTCACCCCCTGTACAAATCACTGAACGATTTTTAAAGCTTTATTATGTAGCCAGTCTATTCTAAGGATAGTGAAATAAATCTCTAATGGGGAAACTAAAACTAATAAAGGCGTTTTTCTCAGTCTCTTTTCTGTTGCCATTAACACAATACCTTAGACAATGTGATTTATAAAGAGGACTTTAATAGCATGTGGTTCTGGGAAATGCTTCATCTTCAAGGGCTGCATCCTGTGTGGTCACATGTTAGAAAAGCAGAAAGAAGAGCAGATACACACAGAAAACAGAACGGGTAGCCTTGCTTTATAATATGCCTTCTCATTAAATACCACATCCCCACGAGGTCTGCATTGATCCCTGTTAGTAATTCAAGTTCTTCTTAATGGTTTCACCATCTTTCAATAATATTATATTGGGACCAAATAATTTTTTATATATTTTTTTATTTTTTAGAAGAAGCATTTCATTACAGCTTTAACATACTCAATAATGGTTTCCAGAGTAAAGATACATCTCTTTCAAAAGTGGCTATACATTTTTTAGGTTCACTGTTGAATTAATACAGTTATACAATATTGAACTCAATATAAACTGTGTAAGAAATAAAAATTGAACGAATTTTTAATCTTTAAAAAAGATCTCCTTTTTATTTTAAACTATATTGTTTCTTATTGAATGAGTTTTTAACCTTTAAAAAAGATCTCCATTTCATTTTAGAATATATTGCTCCTTTCTGAAAGACTCATTGTTTTTGCTACTAACACTGAGATGTTTGCACATGCATCTCTAATCTGTATGTATCTGATAATTACTAGTCATAATCGGTTGCACTTGGATCCTTGGCACCTGTGTATGTCTATAAAGTCATCAGGAAGATTTCAATGGTAATGTTTATCACCTCTACTAATTAACATGACGTAAGTTTTCATGCTTTCTCCTCAAAGATAATTCATTATTTAAAATTTTTGATTTTTTGTGTGTATATATCACACAGAACATCTCAAACCATCGTATTCATCTATACACCCACTTCTGAGATGGCACCCTCCCATAGTCCCCCCACCAACTAGAGCCCTTATACTCTGTCATCCCTGTTACTGTCCACTGTGTTGTTGGCACCTCCAGCTGTTCCCCACTACATGTCCAGCCAGTGAATATAGTCAGCCTATCCAGATGTCTTTGTTTTAGGAAGGTCAGCTGTTCCTCATCTAGCAGCAGTCAGTTGTCAATACTCCTTTAGAAAAGATTGGGGTCTGCTGTTCATTTTCCTAGTTGTATTCCCAGTTGTATGCTGGGTTACTATCTGGGAGTCCCTTGGGCCACCCTGGCCAACAACTCAAAAGAAGGTATCTCCTATCTGGCATTGTTGATTGTTATGTAGCCTTTAGCTATACATATGGACTTTTAAAAAATTATATTGGCCCCTTTAATCTTTGCTTACACTTTCCTTTTGGGTGCTTAACGCCATACAGTTGTCCCAGATAAACCAATTTATTTTTACTCTTAAGGCCGTTTGAGGATCTGTTCCTCAGGGGTCACATGGGCTTGGAAGGAGCCCCTGGCTCCTTTCTTTTACCAATTCCACCTATGTGAAGATAAGTCAAAGGTCCTGCTCGACCATGGCTGGCTTTGCTTGGAAGCATGAAGGAAATTTTTCCTTTGTGTTGACCCTCCTTTTGGAGACTGGACACTGGTTCAAGTCCATCTCATTGGGTCTCCACAGCCTCATGATCAAGAGGACAGGTGACCCACCACAATTACAGGACATTTTGAGAGATGCTTATAGTCCTCTGGAACTAGTTGATATAGGAGGGCAAGGAGCAAAAAGTGTCCTTTATGTCCCTTTGACCAAATTAGTATAGGCCTCAAAGTATGTCTAGAAGGTTAGTTCCACCAGTCTGGTACTTTTAATTACTGTGTGTCATGTAGATAAATCTTGGGCAAAGACCAATTGTTCTCAGATAAACCTTGCCTAGACATATGTTTCTTGATCTGGTATGTATAATTTATCAGTAGGTTGTTGGACTAATATGGTTCCCTCTGGTTTTTAAAACTAGCTAGACATTATTTATTGCTCACATTGTCTCACCCCTCCATCATGGTTTCCCTAAGTAAGGCACCCCCATTTTCCCCCTTTCTCCCTTAATAATACCCTTCTCCTATAGTCCC
>NW_008352486.1:0-293 GCF_000622305.1 Nannospalax galili
TTATCCATATCTCCTTCAGTAACACCTGTTTCCTACTGTTCTCATTCTTAGACTTTTCATTTTCCTTTACCTCCCTGGTTTCTCTTCAATATCCTGATTCCTGTCTTTATATCTGGATACATACTCACTTGTAAGGATTTGGTGCTAGGATCCACATATGAGGGACAACATAGGTCATTTGTTTTTCTGAGTCTGTATTACTTTACATAGTATAAAAGTTTCTAGTTCCACCCATTTATCTCCAAATTTCATGATTTCATCTTTCTTTACTGCTGAGTAGAAGTCCATTGTGT
>NW_008352487.1:0-367 GCF_000622305.1 Nannospalax galili
CTTCTTATTTCTCATGTTGAATTTGCTTTAAAAGTCATTATTAGCTGGGTGGGTGCTTTAATCCCAGCACTTGAGAGGCAGGCAGAGGCAGGCAGATCTCTGTGAGTTCAAGGCCAGTCTGGTCTACAAAGTGAGCTCCAGGCCAGCTAGGGCTACAAGGAGATCCCGTCTTAAAAGACCAAAAACAAAAAAATCATTATTAGCTCATTAATGTAAGACCAATATTCCATTTAAATTAGAATCTACCTTCCAAGAAATACAGAGAACTCTGTTGATGTTAACTTGTCTTAATTTCTACTGACTCAATCCTCATTGTCCTAATGTCCCATGTAAAAGCCCACATAATCCCATATATAATTCCACATAA
>NW_008352488.1:0-278 GCF_000622305.1 Nannospalax galili
TATTAATTCAACTGTGAACCTAAAAATTTGCAGCCACTTTTGAAAGAGATGAATCTTTGCTCTGGAGTGTGTTATTGAATATGTTAAAGCTGTAATGAAATGCTTCTTCGAATCATGTGGTTATTAACTTTAAAAAAACTTTTTAAAAAATACTAATTCTTCAAAGCATAAAATTTGCTCTTTAATAATTAATAGTTGTGAAAAATATTACCATTGAAATCTACCTAATGACTTTGTATTCATGCTCAGATGCCAAGGAGCTCAGAAAGTAACTGACT
>NW_008352489.1:0-261 GCF_000622305.1 Nannospalax galili
CTAGGGAAAGGGATATGGCTAGGGTTAGGGTTAGGGTTCGGCTTCGTGTTCGGGATCAGTATGGGCCTGGGGCTGGGGCTGGGCTTGGGGTTGGGGTTGGGGTTGGGGTTCATGTTCGTATTCGGGTTCAAGTTCTGATTAGGGTTTGGATTAGTGTTCGGGTTCGGGTACAGATTAGTGTTAGGGGTAGGTTCCGGGTTAGTCTTAGTATTAGGGTTAGGGTTAGAGGTTAGGGTTAGAGTTAGGGTTCGGGTTCTGGTT
>NW_008352490.1:0-446 GCF_000622305.1 Nannospalax galili
TTTCACCTTCCTTCGAGTGCCACGTTGAGTGCCAGATGCTGGGGACTCGAATCCATGACCCCCGGCGAGGTGAGGATTGGGGATGAGTAAGCATGCCATTCACCAGCCCACACCACCCCCATTACCCGGGGACACTCAGACACAACAGGGAGCCTAGTCAAGCAGGGACTCATTTTACTGCAGGTGTTACAAAGCTTATAAAGGCACCTGGAACTCCCCCCCCCCGAGGGTGTATCTTAAGGATGGTCATGTGCTAATCATACACTCCTCAGCAGTGTGGAAGCATTCATCAGTCTTTCAAAGCAAGCCAGGCCATGCCCCCAGTAACTTCCTTTCGGGCCTATGCAAGATGGGGCTTTTAGGTCCCCACAGGGCGGGTGTCTCGGTTGAGCCTTTTCCCCAAGAAAAAGTTAACAGAAAAAAAAAAGTGGCTTTTTAAATCTGTT
>NW_008352491.1:0-251 GCF_000622305.1 Nannospalax galili
ACAATGAGAACCCCCTAGAGATAATGCAGGACATGGAACTCAAAATAACAACTATAATGTGATAAAAGAATTCAGTGAATTTAAAGAACACACAAAGAAATCAAAGAAAGAACTGAAGGAAGATAGGGATAAACTTCTGAATGAATTCAGAAAGATTTAGCAATATTGAAGAATACTCAGGCTGAAATGAAGAAGGAAGTGAAACACTCAGTAAGCCAATTAGAAATGACAGGAGAAAGCCTCACCAATAG
>NW_008352491.1:393-507 GCF_000622305.1 Nannospalax galili
CGAATCATGGGCATACAGAACGGAGAAGAATCCCAAGACAATGGCATGGACCAGATCTTCAACAGAATTCTAGAAGAAAATTTCCCAAAATTAAAGAAAGACATGCCCATACAA
>NW_008352492.1:0-939 GCF_000622305.1 Nannospalax galili
CCCATGATATTTTTCACAGAATTGGAAAAAACTATCTTAAGATTCATATGGTAGCACAAAAGATGTTGGATAGCCAAAACAACCCTGAGCACCAAAACAATGCTTGGGGGATTACTATACCAGATATCAAGCTGTATTACAGAGCTATAGTCATAAAAACAACATGGTACTGGCACAAAAATAGACCCATAGACCAATGGAACAAAATTGAAGACCCAAATATGAATAAATACAATTTCGTCTGATATTTGACAAAGGGGCCAAGAACAGAACATTAACTGGAGGAAAGACAGCATGTTCAGCAAATGGTGCTGCCAAAACTGGATCTCCACTTGTAGAAGAACGAAACTAAACCCTTAACTTTCACCCTGCACAAAAGTCAATTCTAAATGGATCAAAGACCTCAATGTAAAGCCTGAAACTCTGAAACTGTTAGAAGAAAACATTGGGAAAAACCTACAAGATATAGGCATAGGAAAGTATTTTCTAAACCGGACATCAATTGCTCAGGAAACAAAGGCAAGAATTGACAAATGGGACCTCATTAAACTCAAATCAAAAGCTTCTGTACATCAAAGGAGACAACCAAGGAAGCAAACAGAAAACCCACAGAATGGGAGAAAGTCTTCACCAGCGACACATCCGACAGAGGTTTAATAACCAGAATTTATAACAAACTCAAAAAATAGAGGACCAAGATAAGAAGCAACCCAATTAAAAGATGGGCTAAGGAGATAAACAGAGAGTCTCAAAAGAGAAGTAAAGATGGCTATGAAACATGTTAAAACATGTTCAACATCACTAATAATTAGGGAAATGCAAATTTAAACCACTATAAGATTTCACCTCACCCCAGTCAGACTGGCTATGATCAAGAAAACAAATGATACCAAATGTTGGAGAGGATGTGGGGAAAGGGGAACACTCATCCACTGCTGG
>NW_008352492.1:1208-3280 GCF_000622305.1 Nannospalax galili
AAAGAAAGATGAAATCATGAAATTTGCAGGTAAATGGATGGATCTAGAAACTGTTATACTAAGTGAAGTAACATAGACTCAGAAAAAAAAATCAACATATGTTCTCCCTCATATGTGGATCCTAGAACCAGACTCTGATAAATAAGTTTGCAACCAGACATAACTGCAGGAACCAGGATAATGCAATGGAACCAGAGAGGTAAAGGAAAAGAAATAACCTGAAAGTGAAGAACAGTCGGAAACAGGCCTTAATAAGGAAGATATGGATAAAAATTGGGTTAGTTTAATGGAGGGGGGAGGGAAGGGTATACAAGGAACCTAGGGTATAAAGGGAAAGAAGGAGCTCAATAGAGGTAGGCCCATAGGAGGGTAGTAGTAAGGGAGAAAGGGGGAAATGGGGGCACCTGAAGTTGGAAAACCATGATGGAGGGGTGAGACAATGTGAGAGATAAACAATGCCTAGCTAGTTTTGAAAACCAGAGAGAACCATATTACTCCTACAACTTACTGACAAATTATACACGGCAGATCAAGAAATATATGTCTAGGTAAGGTTTATCTGAGAACAATTGACTTTAAGGTTTATCTACACGACACACAGTAATTAAAAATACCAACTGGTGGAACTAACCTTCTTGGGTACTTAACAGACATACTTTGAGGTCTATAATAATTTGGTCAGAGGGACATAAAGGACGCTTTTTGCTCCTTGCCCTCCTAGGTTGACTAGATCCAGGGGACTATAAGCATCACTCAAAGTGTCCTATAATGGTGGTAGGTCACCTGTACTCTTCATCAAGGAGGCTGAGGCGACCACACCAGATGGACTTGAACCAGTGTCCAGTCTATAAAAAGGAGAGTCAACACAGAGGAATAATTTCCTCCACGCTTCAAAGTGAAGCCAACCATGGTCGAGCAGGACCTTTGACTTATCTTCACATAGATGGAACTAGTAAAAGAAAGGAACTAGGGGCTCCTCCCAAGCCCATGTGACCCCTGAGGAACAGATCCTAAAATGACCTTAAGCGTAAAAGTAAATCGGTTTTATCTGGACCGACTGCATGGCCTTAAACACCCAAAAGGAAAGTATAACCAATATTAAATGGGCCAACATAATTTCAAAAGAATCCATATTTATAGCTAATGGCTACATAATAAGCAACAATGCCAGACAAGTGATACCTTCTTTTGAGTTGATGGCCAGGGTGGCCAAAGTGATTCCCAGATAGTAACCCAGCATAGAACTGGGAAAATGAACAGCAGACTCCAATCTTATTCAAAGAAATATAGACAACTGATTACCACTAGATGAAGAACAGCTGACCCTCCTAAAACAAAGACCTCTAGGCAGGCTGACTAGATTCACCAGAAGAGCAAGTAGTACAGAGGGTTGGGGGTGCTGATAACATAGCAGACAGCAGCAGGGATATCAGAGTATAAGGGCTGTACTTGGGGGGAGGGAGGCTATGGGAGGGTGCTACCTGGGAAGTGGATGTATAAATAAATATAAAAGAAAAAAATAATTCTTCAAGGCATAAAAATTTGCTCCTTAATAGTTAGTAGATGTGAAAAACATTACCATTGAAATCTACCTGATGACTTTACATCCATGCTCAGATGCTAAGGAGCTCAGAAAGTAACTGAGTGTGACTAGTAATAATCAGATTTATAGAGATCAGAAACACATGTGCATCGTAGTGTCAGTTGTATTAAAAATGAATTTTTCTGTATGAAACTCTATTTTCGTAATGAAATGGAGATCTTTTTTAAAGTTTAAAACCTCATGTAATTTTATGTCTTATAGGGGTTATACGGAGTACAATATTGTATAATTGTATCAATTCAACTGTAAACCTAAAAATATACAACCAATATTGAACGAGCTGCATCTTAGCTCTGGAAATTGTTATTGAATTGTCAATGCTGTTGTAATGAAATTCTTCTTCTAATTATATGGTTATTAAAAAACAATAAAAAAACCCACTCTGACCAATACCAACTTGGGGAGGAAAGGTTTTATCTATCTTACATCTCCCAGGTTGCAGTTCATCAGGGAGCCCAAGGTAGGAACT
>NW_008352493.1:0-692 GCF_000622305.1 Nannospalax galili
TAATTATGATAACTACACATATAATATGTCTGATTACTTTCGTGTCAATGAAAACGTACATATGAGAAAAAAGATAGACTTGAAATGGTTTTCATTAATGTTGACTGTATTTGAACTGAATTACTGAAATATTGATCCCTGGATATGTGTGTATGTTTCTATCTGTATGTTTGCGTGTGGGGTGTGCGCATGCATTGTCAATCTAGTTTCAGTGGATAATAAGCCCTGTATGACTGAACAACTGAGAATTCAACTCTAACTCAAGTTTGTGAATACTTGCCAAGATGTGGCACTTCGGGGAGAGGGTCATGGAACCTTTAGGGGATGTGTCCTATCTGTAGGAAGCATGTCACAGCACTTTTAAGAATCCAGAGACTGGTCACACTATTTGAGCTTGTGATCTCTGATTTCTGGAGCACTGAGCTTTCCTCCCTGCCACCTCTGGGCTATGCCTCCTTCAGCTTATAAGTAAATAAAATTATCTATATTCCTTTAAACTATATGCTTGCCTAAGAGAAGAGGGAGGTAGGAAATCTTTGAAAATCAGCTAAGCCAATGCTTCTCGAAGGTTTTCCTGCAGTGATTAGAACTTATTTTCTGATATTCTTGTAGTCTTGAGAATGTTCACTGCAGCAGAATAGTCATGTTCATTGACTGAAGAAAAGGATTTTTTGTAGTGAAAGCTCTAGGGA
>NW_008352494.1:0-317 GCF_000622305.1 Nannospalax galili
AAGTCTGCCATTAGCTTTGCTGGTCCCTCACATTAAAGCATCATTCTCCATGAATTTCTTTTTTTTTTTTTGTCTTTTTGAGACAGCGTCTCCCTGTAGCCCCAGCTGTCCTCAAACTCACTATGTAGACAAGGCTGGCCTTGATCTCACAAAGATCTGCCTGCCTCTGCCTCCCGAGGGCTGGGACTAAAGGAATTTCATTTTTTTAACCACGAAATAATATCCCATTGTGTAAATTGACCATATTTTCACTATCTGTTCATCAGTTGATAGACAGCCAGGTTGTTTCCATTTCCTGACTGTTGCCAACAGAGCAC
>NW_008352495.1:0-219 GCF_000622305.1 Nannospalax galili
TTGCCAATGTTTTCTTCTAACAGTTTCAGCGTTTCAGGCTTTACATTGAGGACTTTGATCCATCTGGAATTGACTTTTGTGCAAGGTGAAAGATAGGAGTTTAGTTTCTTTCTTCTACAAGTGGTGATCCAGTTTTGCCAGCACCATTTGCTGAACATGCTGCCTGCTCTCCAGTGAATATTCTTAGCCCCTTTGTCAAATATCAGGTGGCTGAAATTG
>NW_008352496.1:0-309 GCF_000622305.1 Nannospalax galili
ATAAATAAGTATGCAAACAGACATAACTACAGGAATCAGGATAATGGAAAGAAATAGGGAGGTAAAGGAAAAGAAAAAACCCGAAAGAGAAGAACAGTAGGAAACAGGCCTCTTAATAAGGGGGATATGGATAAAAATTGGGTTAGTTTAAGGGAGGGGGGAGGGAAGGGTATACATAGAACCTAGGGAATAAAGGGAAAGAAGGAGCTCAACAGAGGTAGGACCATAGGAGAAGGGTATTAGTAAGGGAGAAAGGGGGAAATGGGGGCACCTTAACTGGGAAAACCATGATGGAGGGGTGAGACAATA
>NW_008352496.1:414-588 GCF_000622305.1 Nannospalax galili
CCCCGCCCTCACCTCTCTCTGCTTCCCTGGACCTGCACCACCGGCTAACTCTCTCAGAAAGAGCTCCTACCCTCAGGCCTCTCTTGGGGTAAGTCTATCGCGTGGCCCTCTGCACCTTGACTTCCCCAGCCTCATTCACCCTTCCATCTCCCCTGCTGTTCTCTACTCCTAGTT
>NW_008352497.1:0-149 GCF_000622305.1 Nannospalax galili
TATGCGGTTTGCAAGTATTTTGTTGAAAATTTTTGCATCTATGTTCATTAAAGACATGAGTCTATAGTTTTCTTTTTTGATTGTATCTTTACCTGGCTTTGGTATTAGAGTGATGCTGGCTTCATAGAAGGAATTTGGAAGTTCTCCCT
>NW_008352497.1:215-418 GCF_000622305.1 Nannospalax galili
TAGAATTCTGCTGTAAATCCATCTGGTCCTGGGCTTTTTTTTTGTCGGAAGGTTTTTTGTATCACTGTTTCAATTTCTTTTTGTGTTATGGGTCTGTTTAAGCTGTTAATCTCTTCTTGGTTTAGTTTTGATGGTCCCCCTGCTTTTAGGTACCCGTCCATTTCTTTCAGGTTTTCAAATTTAGTAGCATATAGGTTTTTAAA
>NW_008352498.1:0-2583 GCF_000622305.1 Nannospalax galili
CAGATGTGACACATATTTTTCTTAAGCAACCTCACTGACATTGATGCCACATTCTCTTTACATACAACTCATAAAGACATTTGTGAAATGAGAAATGCTACTGTTTTTTCGTTTTAACTACAGTAACCACCTATACCTGATCCTAACACTAACCCTCACCCTAATGCTAACCCTAACTCTCACCAAAACCTAATCAAAAACCTAACCATAACCCTAATGCTAACCCAAAACCTAAACTTAACCCTAACTCTATCCCTAACTCTGACCCTAGCACTAACCCTTACCCTCACCCTAACCCTACTGCAACTCTAAGCCTAACCTACCAACCCCAACCCCTAATCATAAACCTAACCATAACCCTAACTTCTAACCCTAACCATAAACCTAACACCAACCCTAACCCAACGTTAACATCTAACCCTAACAATAACCCTAACCCTAACCCCAACCCTAACCCAACTTTAACCTCTAACCCTAATACTAACCCTAACCCTACACAAAACCTGAACCCAAACCCTAACCCTAACCCTAAGACTAACACTAACCCCAACCATAAACTCTAACCCTAACCCTAACCCAATCCCGAACCCGAGCCTTAACACTAACACTAACACTAACACTAACAAGAATCAGAACCCGAAACAGAAACCTAATCTGAAGCTGACCCCAAACACAAACCTGAACCCCAACCCAACTGCAACTCTAATCCCAGTCCCATCCCCAGCCCCAACCTCAACCAGAACCCTAACCCTAACCCTAACCCTAAATCTAACCGTAACCCAACCCTAAAATCTAACCCTAACCCTAACCCTACCCTTAACCCTTAAAACTAACCGTAGCCCTAGGCCTAGCCATAACCCTAGCCTAGCCCTATCACTAAACCTAATTCTCAGCATAACCCTAACCCCTAACCTTAACCCAACACTAACCTCTAACCTTAATCCTAACCCTAAACCTAACCCGAACAAAAACCCTAACCCTAACCCTAAGACTAAGCCTAACCCCAATCATAAACTCGAACCCTAACCCTGACCCTAACCCGAACACGAAACCTAACACTAATACTAAGTAGAACCAGAACCTGAACCAGAAACTTAATCCGAAGCCGAACCCGAACACGAACCTGAACCCCACCCCAAACAAAAACCCAACCCCAGTCACATCACCAGCACCAACCCTAAACCGAATCCTAACACTGACCTTAACGCTAAACCAACCCTAACCTCTAACACTAACCCTACCCTTAGCTTTTAACCCTAACCCTAGACATAGGCCTAGCCATAGCCCTAGCCTATCCGTATCAATAAACCTAATCCTAACCATAACCCTAACCCTAACCCTAACCCTAAACTCTAACCTTAATCCTAACCCTAACCATAACCCAAAACCGAACATGAATCCTAAATCAAACCCTTACCCAAACCCGACCCCTAACCCTAACTTCTAACGTAACCCTAAACTGAATCTGAACCCAAAACCAAACCAGAATCCTAACCCTAACCATAACCCAAGGCCTAACCCAAACCCGAACCGTAACCTGACCCCAAACCCTAGCCATATCCCTAGCCCTAGCCCTAACCCTAACCTTAACCCTAACCCTAACCCTAACCCTACCCCTACCCCTGACCTTAATGCCTAACAACCTAACCCATAACAGTAACCTTAACCTGAACCAGAACCCGAACCCTAACCCTAATCTCTAACCCTAACCCTAAACAGAATCTGAACACCAACTCGAACCCTAACCATAACACTAAGCAGAACCAGAACCCGAACCTGAACGTGAACCCTAATCCGAACCCAAACCCAAACACGAACCTGAATCCCAACCCCAACCCCAAACCCAGGCCCAATCCCAACCCCAGTCGCAACCCAAACACGAAACCTAACCTGATACCTTAACCGAACACGAACCTGAGCCATAACCATAGCCCGAACTCAAAACCGAATCCAAATCCTAACCCTAACCCAAACCCTAGCCAAACCAGAACCCTAATCCTACCACTAACCCTAAACCTAACTCTAACCCTAGCCCAATGCCCTAGTCCTAGCCCTATCCCTATCCCCTAAATCTTCACCCTAACCCGAGCCCAACCCTGAGTTTTTAATCCTAAACACAGACCTAGGCCTAAACATAGCCCTAGCTTGTCCGTATCCCTAAACCTAATCCTAACCATAACCCTAACCCTAACCCTAAACTCTAACCTTTATCCTAACCCTAACCCTATCCCGAAACCGAACATCAACCCAAAACCCAACCCCAACCCCAACAACTGTACCAACCCCAGTCCCAGCCCCAGCACCAGCTCCAGCCTGAACTCAAAACCGAAACCGAACCCGAAACCTAAACCTAACAAAAACCTTAACCCTAGCCCTAGCTTTAGCCCTAGCACTAGCTGTAATTCTTAACCCTAACACTCACCCTAATCCCAAACACAGCCACAGCCCCAGCCTTAGCCCTAGCCCTAGCCCTAACCCTAACCCTAACACCTAATCACTAACCCCAAATTCTAACCATAACCTAACCCTAATCCTAAACCTAACCCAACACCAACACCAACCCCTAATCCTAACATTAACCCT
>NW_008352499.1:0-1061 GCF_000622305.1 Nannospalax galili
CTAGCCTTAGAAATGAACCTAACCTACCTCTAGCCCTAGCCCTAGCCCTAGAACTAGCCCTAACCCTAACCCTAACCCTAAACCTAAACATAGTGCTAAATCAAACAATATACATGACCCTAAATCTTACCCCTAACTCTAATTCTAACCCTAAATTTAAGCCTATACCTAAGACTAAGCCAAACCCTACACATAACCCCAGTCCTAAACTTAACATTAACCCTAACCCTAAAACTAACACTAACCCTTCATATAACTCTATCCATGAATCAAACCCTAACCCTTAACCTAATACGAACCCTAAATATATAACTAAGACCCAATCTACCCATAAGCAAATTCCCAAAATTTACCCTAAACCTAATCCGAACCCTTAACCTAAACAGTGTGAACATGAACAAAGCCTTAAAGCTAACACTAAACATTGCCCTCACCATAAGCCACACCTTAAAACTAAGCATAATCATACACGTAACCATAGCTGTAAACCTGTCCCTAGCCTAAACCCTAATCACAACATTCAAAATGTTACCTAGACACAAATCTAACCCCAAACCATTTCAGAAACCTAGCCTTAAACCTAACCCTAACTATAACCATAATACGAATCCTAGACTTAGCCCTAACCACTCCCTAATATTAAAATTTGAACTAATCCTAATCCTAACCCTAGCCCTATCCATAAACTTGACCCTATTCCTAGCCCTAAACCAACCCCTAACCCTAAGATTATATTACTCCTAAGCCTAATCCTATAAATAAACCTAACCTTAAACCTAACACTAACTCGAACACTGGCCCCATTTGTAAAGCAAATCCTTACTGTAATCCTAACTCTATCCCTTAACATACACCTAGCCTTAATTCTAACTGTAACCCTAACCATAGCTCAAACTCTAATAATAATCTAAAATATATACTGTAGACCAAAATTAACTGTAACCAAAACCTTAACCCTAAATCTTGCCCCAACCCTAAGCCTAACCTTAAAACTAAGCATAACCTTATATGTAGCCCTAGTCCTAAAACCACCCCTAAACTTAACCTTAAACCTCAACAAA
>NW_008352499.1:2417-3741 GCF_000622305.1 Nannospalax galili
CCTAAGGCTAAGACTAACAGTAGACCTAAACCAATCCTTACCCTAAACCTTCCCCTAAACCTAATGTTAATTATAACCCTAAACTTATGCTTAGACCTACACCTAACCCCAACACTGACTCTAAACTAACACCAACTCTTACAGTAAATGTAATCCTAAACATAAACTTAGCCCTATCCCTAAGCATAACCCAAGCCCTACTCCTGACGCTAACCAAAACTGTAAGCAAACCCTAATACTAACCATAAATATATACCTTAGAACCAACCTGATCCTAACAAAAAGCTTAACCCTAATCCTTGGTCTATCCCTACGCCTAACAATAAAACTAAGCCGAACCTTGAACATAACCCTAACCCTACACTAACCCTAAACCTAACCCTAAACTTAAACTTAAACCTCACCCTAGGTATAGTACTAGCCCTAAACTTAAGCCTAAACCTACCTGTATCATTAACAGTAATTCTAAACCGAAACCTGGACCTAAACCTAACCCCAACACTAAACCTAATTGTAGCCCCAACCATAAACTAATCCTACCCATAAAACTAAATTATCCCTAAACGTAACCCTAGTCCTAAACTCAACCGTAGCTCAAACCTATCCAAACCCTAAAAATAACCATAAATATGTACCCTAAAGACAAATCTTAACACTAAACCTTGCCCTAACCATAAGGATTACTGTAAAACTAAGCCTAACCCTACACATAAACCTAGACAATAACCTACCCCTAAATCTAATGCTAATCCCAAACTACAATATATAGCCTAGAATCAATCCTAACCCTAGTCCTATCCAGAAACCTAGCATGAAACCCAACCGTAATCATAACCCTAAAAGTAATCTTCTACCTAACCTTAACCCTAACCTACTATTAAACTTTGACTTAATCTTAACGCTAACTTAACCCTAATTCTAAACATGAACCTAACCCTAGAACCAATCTTTACCATAATCCTAACCATAATCCAAAAACCTAACCTTGTCCTAATCCTAAAGTCAACCAAAGCCCAACCTTAACCCCAGCCCTAACTGTAAAACTAATCCTAACTCTATCCCTAACATAAACCTAACCATATACATGACCCTAGCTCTAAGCCTAATGCTAGGCCTAAAACTAATGATATTCCTAACCCAAACATAAACCTAAACCTACTGTAGCTCTAACCCTAAACCTAACATTAACCCTAAATATAATACTATCTCTGATCATAGTCCTATCTCTAGCCCTAATCCATATCCTAGACCAAAACTTACCCCAACCTTAAAGCTAAGTCTAAACTTAAACGTAACCCTAGCCCTAACCTTAATATTAAACTAG
>NW_008352500.1:0-382 GCF_000622305.1 Nannospalax galili
TATATGATTAATGATGTTTATTGACTTGCGTATATTGAACCAGCCCTGCATATATGGTATAAAACCGACTTGATCATGGTGGATGATCTTTTTGATGTGTGTCTGTATGTAGTTTGCAAGTATTTTGTTGAGAATTTTTGCATCTATGTTCATTAAGGATATGGGTCTATAGATTTCTTTTTTGGTTGTGTCTTTACCCAGTTTGGGTATTAGAGTGATGCTGGTTTTATAGAAGGAATTTGAGAGTTCTCCCTCTGTTTCTATGGTTTTGAATAATTTAAGCGTATTGGTTGGAGGTCTTCTTTAAATGTCTGATAGAATTCTGCTGTAGATCCATCTGGGCCTGGGCTTTTTTTAATTGGGAGGCTTTGTATTACTGTTT
>NW_008352501.1:0-281 GCF_000622305.1 Nannospalax galili
TACACACAGACATACACACAAACATACATACATACATACGCATGCACACATGTTTATGTGTTTATGTGTGTATGTGTATGTATGCGTGTGTATGTGTGTGTATGTGTGTGTATATGTGTGTGTATGTGTGTTTGTGTATATGTTTGTGTGTATGTGTGTGTATATTTGTGTGTATCTGTGTGTATATCTGTGTGTAAGTGTCTCTATTTATGTGTGTATTTGTGTGTATATGTGTGTATGTGTGTATGTGTGTGTATGTGTACGTATGTGTGTGTATGTGT
>NW_008352502.1:0-301 GCF_000622305.1 Nannospalax galili
AATTCTTCTCCACCTGGCTTCTTTTTCTTTTTGGTTTCCCAGTTGGAAGAGCTCCCTCTCCTTTCTCTTTACCATCATCTGAAACCTTTTTGATCATTAGGAATTGGTGAAGCTCTTTCTTCGTCTACCCAATTCCCCCACTCTTCTGCTGGTGCACTGCATTCAGAGCTGGAGTCAGCAGAAAGCCTGTTTAACCCAGACTGTTCATCATCACTATAGCTGATTGTGGCTACTGTCCCATTGATCATCTGAAGAAACTGGCTCGGCGGAAGACCCAATGCCAGAAAATAGTGAGTGATCA
>NW_008352503.1:0-3528 GCF_000622305.1 Nannospalax galili
CCACCCTTGCTAACCCACCCAATACTTGGTGGAACTTTAGTCGCTAATGAAGAGTTCAATGACGGGAATATTGTGGTGCCAGAGATCGGAGGCAGATTCTCAGCTGTAAGGTACTCAATGACAGGAATAGCACAAACCCATGATTCAGGGGCATACCCCAAACTTGCGGGTACTGAACATGGAAGCAGTTTGTGTAGCCTAAGACAGGGGCCTTACCAAAAGAAACAAGAATCCCGACTCGGGGGACCCACCACATAGCCTAAGGCAGATCCTTCATTTGCTAAAGTTATTAATAAAGGGTGAGATGTTGGGAGCTGGAGAAACAACATTCATTACCAAAAAATATAATATAGCTCTACAAACAGTTGACTTAAGCAGGACATTCTGCTTGCACAAGTAACCTTGAGAAAGAATTTATGGCAAGGTTATCTTTCTCTTCCTCTTGCAAACAGTTCTCAGAAAAGATAAGTCATGCAGTAATCTCTTGGAACACCTGGTGGTCAGTCACGTTGCTCAGTCCCCCACCCCATACCCATAAAAATGCTGTAACCTCTTGACCAACTTCTTCAACCCCTTCTAAATACAAACTGTATATAAGGAAAGCTTGCAGCACAATAAAGTGGCCCTTGACAAGTGGACTTGCTTGGGCTCCGTCTCTTCTTTCTCGCCCGTTTTTCTTTTCAGGGAGTGGTCCCTCTCGAGTCTTACCTGTACAGAGTCCCCGCAGGTGGGGACATGGCAGGATCAATACCATCACACAAGCCCAGTGGAGACTTGGTCTCTCTTGGGAAGAGATGTGGAATGCCTGCCAGCAGTGTCCACTGTGCGCCCAGACATTCCTCATGAGGTGGCTCCTAGAACCATTGCCTGATTGGATCAGAGAGAGAAGCACAAAGCAAGTTGACTGCATAGGGCCCCTTCATCTGTCTGTAGGTTGTGCTCATACTCTTGCTGACATTGACACAACTACAAGTCTCATTTGCTCACCATTCTGCCCAGGCTGACCAACATGCAACCACCTTGGCTGTGGTTGCATGTTTTATGGAGTATGATAGACCTTATGCCATGTGACACTACCAGGGGTCACTTTTCTTACCCCCAAGTCCAAGTTTGATCTGTCCAGATGGACACTGAATGGTGGTTGCATGTGCCATCCTGCCTCCAAGCAGCACAGATGACAGAGGTATGATGGTGTGTTAGAAATCAAAGTGCACGTAAAAACAGACCCTCAGACTGTCAAGCAGGGAAAGATCCACCCGATGGAGCGGTAGGTATCCTAAGTAGTAGCCTCAGAAGTGTGGGCTGTGCCCATTAGATGGAAAGAACCATCTTCTTGAGTCTTGTCTCTAAGAAAGACAACCCCCTCCTCACACCATAGTTGGGGCCTCAGGAAGTTGTTTGCACACAGCGAGAGGGGACTTGTGTGTAGAAGTGAAACAAAGACACATACAGCTCTGAGCACTGTTGGTTAGGCCTTATGACTCCCTATGACATGGGTATACCTGCCCTTAGTGACAAAGTAGCCATGTACCTTCGCCCTACGAAGGGCTCTGGGTCACACCCTGGGTGAAGTGGTGGAGCTAAGTGATATAGCATTATATTGTATAAAATGGCATGGAATGAATCATGTAATGGGATGAACACCCCTGGACTGGGTGCTAATGTCACCACAAATATCAGGGCTAGGCAGTGGTATAATGGATGTCCCTACACTGGCACTATCCCTGTGTACTGCATTCTCCCATGTTTATGTGGGCTTGTGGGCAGTAAGGCTGGTTGTACCTGCCAGGTGATTGGACTGAGATTTCTACCTGGGGATGCCCATATCTAGCCAGGAAGATTCTCTCCATAGTCCCCCAGTCACCACACAACTGGGATATTGTGTATTTCCAATGGCACTGAGAGACATGTACTCTATGGTGTTTTCATCCACTGGCTGTGTTTTTGTCTGTGGGAAGCATTGTCGATAGAAGAATATCAATAACTGCCCAGCAGAGCACACTGCATGTACTCAGCCAGACTCATAAAGTTCTGGCCTTTCTCATGGATAAGACAGTTCATATTTTAAAAAATTGTGTTACAAAGTAAAATGGCCTTAGATTTCCTCTAAAATGTCCTTGGGAGCAAAGGGTAGACACAAAGCATAAATCTCACCTAGAAGGGAATGAGAGTTTATTCTGGAGCCAAATTTGAGTAACTGTGGCCTGGGATTCAGGTTACCCAAATTCCACGTTCCAACGTAGTGTTACAGATTTTGAAACCACTGGGAAAGACCACTGGGATGCAAGTAAATTTTAATCAGCTGAATATTATTAAGCGTCAGATGACTACAGTCCCTTGGATGGTAATTAGGGACTGCAGTGCTGTTCTAGGCAGGGAGGGGGCATTTAAAGGCAGAAACCACAGTTGTTTCACTTCTGGGAAATCTACAGCTTCAAGGAGAGAGATTTCACTTCCTTCCAGATCGAATGATAAGCAAGTTTACAGAATCCAGAACCAGCAGTAATTAATCATCCCAGGACAGTTACACAATCTAGGGGCCAGGGGAAAACCTGCTTTGGTCATCATGGTTTCATTACATTGTTACAAAGTCAGATAAACAGGACATTACTTAAGTCAGTTTTTACTTAAGGAAGCAAGCCAGGGCACAAGATAAGCAGTCACTGCTTCTGAGTAGTGACATCATTATCTGTGGTTAGCTATTTCTCAGAATCAGGCCCCTGAGTGGGAGGGAGGGAGACTTACTGGAATATAGTTCAGTCTTGGGTCAAATTTGCCTGAGACAAAGTGGGGGAGAGGGACCAAAATGCAGTCACCTCATTACATTAGTAATAGTTTCATAAAGTTTTTATAGGAGCAGAACAAAGGAAAGGCATAAATCAAGACACTTTCCCCGAATACATTGGCAGGAGCATTAAGTAGGCAAATATTGCAAAAGAGAAATCTCGGCTACAGGCTCCAGATGCTTTCTGATGGCAAGCATCCTTTTGGTTTGGGAAGCTGAGGGTCTGCTAAATTAATGCGTTTCCAAAGTTTTTATTCTGGTAATCACAGAATGTGAAGTCAGAAACAGAGGTGGGGAAGAGTGGCTGTTTTGCATCTGAACATCACTCAAGACAATGGTAATCGGACTCTGGACGTGTGGCATTCCAAGCTCTGCACAATCACAGACATTCTACTCAGTTGAACAGCCTTTGTAGTTTTGTTTTTTTTTTTGGTCTTTTTTTATTTTATTTTATTATTAATCACAGAATGTGAAGTCAGAAACAGAGGTGGGGAAGAGTGGCTGTTTTGCATCTGAACATCACTCAAGACAATGGTAATCGGACTCTGGACGTGTGGCATTCCAAGCTCTGCACAATCACAGACATTCTACTCAGTTGAACAGCCTTTGTTGTTTTGTTTTTTTTTTTGGTCTTTTTTTATTTTATTTTATTATTTTTTTTTTTTTTGAGACAAGGTCTCCCTGTAGCCCCAGCCGGCCTGGAACTCACTATGTAGACCAGGTTGGTCTTGAACTCACAGAGA
>NW_008352503.1:3996-5007 GCF_000622305.1 Nannospalax galili
AAAAAAATTTTATAAAGTTAATTTGAAGCTGGAGAGATGGCTCAGCATTTAAAAGTTTTTAGTGCTCCTCCACAGGACCCAAATTCACGTCCCAGGACCCACATCAGTTGATTTACATTGTTTTGGAAATAATCAGAGATCGAGAGCCAAAATCAGGTGAGGAGAGGGAGTTTAATTTGACACTAGTGGGACTGACATCACGAATCAAAGGAGTCAGACACCCCCCCCACAGCCCAGCCTTCTTCAAATTTTCAGGGGTTTTTGTACTCATGTGAGGAATGTAAGCAAAAGGTACATAGCATATACATGGTAATTAAGTAGGATAACAGACTACAGCAAAGATAATAGAAATGCAAAGGTTATAGGAATGCAAAAGCCTTAGGCAACAAAGATTTCCATACAGGAATGTGGTAGCTTTGGAAGACAAAGACTTCTATCCTGGGTAATGATAGGGGGCAGCAGAAGATTCTTGTTCACTTCCCCATTTCTATCTCTAGGTTTCCCTACTCCAGAGTTCTTAATTACCATCACATTTCAAAAGCTTTTAGCATCTAATGTGCACTTCTATTTCTACAATATTTCCCTCCTCTTCATTGACACAATCCCTTATGTTTATTCTAGAGGAACCCTGTAATATTCTTGACAAATCACCTGGAGTCTGAGGGCTTCTACTCAGTTTTTGATAAATTTACTGAGAATATTTATTATACATGGTCCTATCAGAAGGATTAATAGAACCATGACCATGGTCCTGTAAAGTGGGCCCCCCAGGGACCCCAAGCTCTCCAGGTATTCTTCCAGAAAGACTCATTTCCCTCCTCTCCAGCCTTTATTTTTTCTAGCAGTTGCTTTGCATTCTCTCTAACTATGCCCTATTGATTTTCATAAAAATAGCATTTTTCCCACATAGGCACACATACCTCCTTTCTGATGGTTCTGGCATCTCATTCTCAGGGATAAGTTTACTGGCAGATCTAACAATTTCCAGCTCCCCGTTCAGAAAGAAACTGG
>NW_008352503.1:5104-7230 GCF_000622305.1 Nannospalax galili
GTATTGCCTGCATGCAGGTAAGTGCACCAGTGTTGTGCAATGCCTGGGGAGGTCAGAAGAGGCTGTCGGATCTCCTGGGACTGGAGTTATGGACAGTTTTTAGCAGCCATGTGGGTGTAGGGATTCAACCCGGGTCTTCAGCAAGAACAGTCAGTGTTCTTAACCTCTGAGCCATCTCTCCAGCTCCCAAAACTGTGTAATGTTTACCCTTTATTTTATCACTTTTGAAGAGGTAACCCAATTTGCCCATGGGGAATTGGCACATAGACGGCTCTGGCTTCTTCCATGCTGAACAGGGATGCAGGGTGTGACAATTGGGGTACCCCTTCAGTGGGTCTATCTAAAAGACTCCAAAATTGTATAATTTTTAACTGTAGGGAGAAAAGAAAGTCTTGACCAATGCCTGGGAGATATGAAGGAGAGGTAAAGGCAAGAATAGTTAGCATTACAAGTTCTAGGCAGAGAACCAGAAAAAATCAGAACAGGGAAAATTTTGAATGTCCAAATTAAAGTCCATTGGAATTTCTTGATGAGGGCTTCTAAAAGCATTCATCTTTTGGGTTCCTCTTCATTTTTCTTCGGGCCGCCAAGACTGGACTTGGGAGTGATGAACTCAGGATTTGTTTCAGGTATGCTGATAGCTGTTGGAGTGGGTATAATCAGTCTTTTAGACAGGGAGACAAAATTAATTTAGCCATCATTTTAGAACAATAATAGCTGCAGGTGGGCACTACAGTATTGGAAATCAAGAACTGAAGTCTTACACAAGGGCAGCATTTCCTTGTTAAGAACAAAATCACTACTGAGAAATAATTGTCTAAATAACATTTTACCTGGACTTAAGTCTAACATCTGGGAAATGCAATCTTTTGGACTCTTAAAGAAATATACTGATTACTTTAATTTTTGGTTATACTTTCCTTTTGGCTGTTTAAGACCATGTGTTTGGCCCAAATAAACCAATTTGCTTTTACTTTAAGTTCGGTTCAGGACCTGGTCCTCAGGGGTCATGTGGGCTTGCAGGGAGCCCCAGCTCCTTAAGCTTTTCTTTTACCAATTCCATCTACGTGAAAATAAGTCAAGACACCCTGTTTGACAGGAGCTTCGCTTGGAAGCATAGAGTACTTAGAAAAGAAGCCATCACTCTACTCCTTTGTGAGTTTCCTTTCCAGGAAATCTTACATAAACTGTCTGCCTGTCTTTTGAAAATTTTCCTTTCAGGTCACAGAAAATCCACTTCACCTGCCAACATAACAAAAGAAAGAAGCGCCTCAGAAAACAAAACAGGCTATTCTCACTGTCTCCCATCACAGTAGATGCACAAGAAAGAACTCAACATGGAGACCCCGATAGAAGTTTCTGCTTTCCTGCCTTCCAGTGGCTGTCCTGCCAACAAGGTCAAGAATTCCTACTACATCATGGGAATGTAGCTGCCTTATCTCATGGTTTTCATCCTGGAATAGAGGCCAAACTAAGCTTTCCTTCAGAAGCGCTGGCAGCTGATCCCCAGCCTCACTCTGCTGCCTACAGCTGTTCATTGAACAGCACTGATGCTTCTACTTAGCTTCATAGACACAAACTGTGGGGGAGGCACAAGTGAGAGTTTCCCTTTTTAAAGGCTGAAGTTTAGGCACACTTCATTATGAGGCTTTTTTTCTTTTTAATATGTTTTTACTAATTATTATTATTTTTTGTGTATGAGTGTATTGCCTTGCATGTATGTGAGTGCACTTGTGTTATGCAATGCCTCGGAGGTCAGAATAGGGTGTTGGATTCCCCTGGAACTGGAGTTAAGGACGATTCGTAACGGCCAGGTGGGTGCTGGGAATCGAAACCAGGTCCTCTGCAAGAGCAGTCAGTGCTCTTAACCACTGAGCCATCTCTCCAGCCCCTCGTTGTGAGTTTTAAAAGTCTATTCTTAGGGCTGGAGAGATGGGTCAGAAGTCAAGAATACTGGCTGTTCTTGCAGAAGACTCAGATTTGAATCCCAGCACCCACACGTCAGCTAACAACTGTTATAACTCCAGTTCCAGAGGATTCGACAACCTCCACGGGCATTGCATGACACGGGTGCACTTACCTACATGCAGGCAATACACACATACACATAAAAACAATAAATAAAA
>NW_008352503.1:7485-8320 GCF_000622305.1 Nannospalax galili
AGCAAACCCTCTTGCACATAAAATAGCTTTTATTAAGAATGCAATCTTTATTGTGTGGTGACATGATATTTTACACATTTATGAAGTGTTCCTGATATTTTGAGAGACAGATACAATGGTGTTATATCCAGACAGTCATTTATAAATCCACTTGTAACATTTTATCCTTTCCTGTGGTGAGTGTATCCAAATTAATCTTTTCTAATAATTTTAAGATATGAAATGCAAGTTGGAGAAGTTTCTTCACCTTGTTGTGGCATAGAACAGTAGAACTTAGTTAGGCCATGAAGCCGTGACACTGTGTCTGTTATTTACATCACATTCTCCCCGTTCCCTGAAAACTGCTATTGTACCTTCAACATCTATCATCTCTCTTTTCTTTCTGTATTTCTCTTATGACTGAGATCATGTAGTGCTTGTGTCTCAACTTCCTTTACCTGAGACAGTGTCCACCAGATCAATCCAGTTTGCAAGTATGATATGATTCTACTCTTTCCTATGATGGAATTGTATATTTTTTAGAAATATCACATTTCAGTAAATCTTTCATTTGTTAATGGGCATTTAAGTAGATTTCTTATTCTTCAAACCATGCTGCCATAATAAGGGAGTGCACATATCTCTATGTCATACTGAATTCGTTTCCTTTGAGTATCTATGCCGGATTTGGTGTGGAATCCATCCTTCAGAGAGAACACCTGTGCCTAGCTTTCTGGCATCTGTTTTACCTCACCTAGTACAGTCATTTCTAGTTCTGTCCACTTACACGGAAGTCAAAAATCATGGATGAATTTACACTAGAACAGCTTTGCTTTTTCCACAACAGCAAGGGGGA
>NW_008352504.1:0-758 GCF_000622305.1 Nannospalax galili
GATAAAAAAAATGGGTTAGTTTAACTGAGGGGGGTGGAAAAGGTATACAAGTAACCTACGGGATAAAGGGAAAGAAGGAGCTCAAGATGAGTAGTACCATAGAGAAGTGTATTATTAAGGGAGAAAGAGGGGAAATGGGAGCACCTTAAGTGGGAAAACCATGATGGAAAGGTGAGACAATATGAGAGATAAACAATGCCTAGCTAGTTTTGAGAACCAGAGGGAACCATATTACTCCTACAACCTACTGACAAATTACACATAGCAGATCAAGAAATACATGTCTAGGTAAGGTTTATCTGAGAACAGTTGGTCTTTGCCTAAGATTTATCTCCATGACACATGTAATTAAAAATACCAGACTTGTGGAACTAACCTTCTTGGGTGTTTAACAGATATACTTTGAGGCCTATAATAATTTGGTCAGAGGGACATAAAGGACACTTTTTGCTCCTTGCACTCCTAGTTCAACTAGTTCCAGGGGACTATGATTATCTCTCAAAATGCCCTATAATGGTGGTGGGTCACCTGTCCTCTTGATCAGGAGGCTGAGGAGACCCCACCAGATGGACTTGAACCAGTGTCCTGTCTATAAAGAGGAGGGTCAACACAGAGGAATCATTTCCTCCATGATTCCAAGCGAAGCCAACCATCGTCGAGCAGGACTTTTGACTTATCTTCACTTAGGCAGAACAGGTAAAAGAAAAGAGCCAGGGCCTCCTCCCTAGCCCATGTGACCCCTGAGGAACAGATCCTCA
>NW_008352505.1:0-150 GCF_000622305.1 Nannospalax galili
CTTTTAAGATATTTCATAGCCATCTTTACTTCTTTTGAGAACTCTCTGTTCGCTCTTTAGCCCATCGTTTAATTGGGTTGCTTCTTGTCTTGGTTCTCTGTTTTTTGAGTTCCCTCCCATTGAATGGGCTTTAAGTCCAGTTGGGTAACT
>NW_008352505.1:343-734 GCF_000622305.1 Nannospalax galili
TTCTAACAGTTTCAGAGTTTCAGGCTTCACATTGAGGTCTTTGATCCATTTGGAGTTGACTTATGTGCAAGGTGAAAAATAGGGGTTTAGTTTCATTTTTCTACAGGTGGAGATCCAGTTTTGCCACCACCATTTGCTGAACATACTGTCTTTCCTCCAGTGAATGTTCTTGGCCCTTTTGTCAAATATCAGGTGCCTGAAATTGCATGTATTCATATTTGGGCCTTCAATTTTGTTCCATTGATCTATGGGTCTATTTCTGTGCTAGTACCGTGTTGTTTTTATGACTATAGCTCTGTAATACAGCTTAAAATTTGGTATACTAATCCCTCTGGCTTTGCTCTTAGTGCTCAGGTTTGTTTTGGCTACCTGAGGTCTTTTGTGCTTCCAT
>NW_008352506.1:0-545 GCF_000622305.1 Nannospalax galili
GTGTGTGTGTGTGCGTGCGTGTGTGCGTGCGTGTGTGTGTGCGTGCGCGTGCATGTGTGTGTATGTGTGTGTGTGTGTGCGTGTGTGTGCGTGTGTGTGCGTGTGTGTGCGGGTGTGTGCGTGTGTGTGTGTGCGTGTGTGTGTATGTGTGTGTGTGTGTGCGTGTGTGTGCGTGTGTGTGCGTGTGTGTGCGTGTGTGTGCGTGTGTGTGTGTGTGTGTGTGTGTGTATGTGTGTGTGTGTGTGTATGTGTGTATATGTGTGTGTGTGTGTGTGTGTGTGTATGTATGCATGTGCACGTGCATATGCCTGCATGCGGGTTTCTGCCACGTCATGCATGTGGAGGTCAGAGGCCAACTTTTGGGAATTGTTTCTCTACTTCTGTCATGGGTGCTGAAGACCGAACTCGGGTCATCAAGCTTGTACAGGAAGTGTTTTTACCTGCGGAGCCATCTGGCTGGCTGCAAATGTATACCTTTAAAAATGCACACTATTTTTTTTTCCACTAGGAGTAACTAAAGAGGGGTCATATCTATAGCAGGAAAC
>NW_008352507.1:0-779 GCF_000622305.1 Nannospalax galili
CCAATTCCAAGAGGCAACCTTCCTTGAAGTTCCAACCTCAACCCACGGAGGAACTCACTCGGGCTTCATTGGAGATGGCGTGACATTTCACCCTTTTTTTATTTTTTAAATGCAGTTCGTGGACTTCTCGGCGGAGAGATGAGACAGAAGAGAAAACTAGGTGAAAGATGACTTGGAGCAGAAAGATAAGGAGAAGAATTACTCCTATGATGACACCTGTAATAATCAAATTATGCACCCAATTGAAAGGGTTAAGCGAAATCAAATTATTCTTTAGTGATTGCGCTAGAAAAGAGATATCTTCATCATCCAAATTTGCCTGACTCATTGCTGATATTTGTAATTGCAAATCCTGCATATCATGAGATATTTCAGTGTCTTTCCATACTCCTAACAAATGGTTTCTGGTAGCATTCCAATTCAAGGATGTATTATAATTCAAAGGAGTCACGCAAATATATTTAAAACTAGCATGACACTTAGTAGAGAGCTGTACCTTTAAATTTTGCACTTCCTGTCCTAAAGCTAAAATCACTTCTTCTAAACCGTTTATCCTTGTGTTTAGCTTTTGATTAATGTTATATTGATCTGTTAAAGCCAATGAAATATTTTTGTTAAGATTATTTACAAAATGTGCCGTTTAGACTTCTTCCACTAGAGCAACAGTGGAAACAGTAAGCGAAGTCAAGATAGCGATCAATGCACCTGTGCCCAATATCAGCGTTGCGATGAATCTTTTTGGCCTGATTAATTCATTTAAATTCCTCAATGTTTGTAAA
>NW_008352508.1:0-775 GCF_000622305.1 Nannospalax galili
GTACCCTTCTAGGGATAGCAAAGCCTCTTAATGAGATGGAGAATGTTTGGGCGTACTTTCAATAGCATCCCTCATCTCCTAGACCTTTCATCACATGGGATTGGTTCCCAGTAATTATAGCTATGTGACTTAGGTAAGAGTGCTTCCCAGTGTCTAGAGTGATCATTGATGGCAGAACCTCTGGCTGTCACCCAAATATTCTTTAGAAATTCAGGAAGACTGTGTTCTCTACAAAGCTACAGGCTGTCACAGGTTCGAAAAATAGCAGATGACCCGCCTCAGGGAAAATTCCTGTTGAGTTGTGTGGACTATATCAACCCACAGGAAACAATGATAAAACTACAGGGCACCAAATGTTGATGTGCTTCTGACGAAAACACAGCCAAAATTTAGGAAGAAGATAGTGGAGAGCCCTGTCTGGTTCCTGATTTTAACAAGAACGCTTCCAGTTTTTCTACATTTAGGATAACATTGGCTATGGATGTGTTGTATACAGCTCTAATTATGTTGAGGTATGTTCCCTCCAGACCAACTCCTTCTAGGACTATTAACAAGAATGCATGAAGGATTTTGTCAAATGCTTTTTCTGTATCTATTGCGATGATCATGTGGTTTTGTCTTTAAGTCCCTTTTTTGTGTTTTATTACATTTATTGACTTACGAATGTTGAACCATCCCCGCATCTCTGGAATAAAGCCAACTTAATCGTGGTGCATTATCTTTTCGATGTCTTTCTGTATGTGGTTTACAAGTATTTTGTTGAGTATCTTTGAAT
>NW_008352508.1:2077-9238 GCF_000622305.1 Nannospalax galili
TCTCTCTCTCTCTCTCTCTCTCTCTCTCTCTCTCTGTGTGTGTATGTGTGTGTGTGTGTGTGTGTGGAGGGGTACAGAGAAGATGAAATTGGGCATGTGTTGGTAGAGGGTGCAGGTTGGAGAGGGAAATTTAGATTTGATCAATACGTAGTAAGAAATTAGAAAAAAATCAATAAATAGCTGTTTCTTACTTGTCTTTCCGTTTCTTTGCTCTTTTTTGTGCCTTCGAGCTACACCATCTTCCCGTCTCCTCTGTCTCTGATTCTTTCTTCCTTCCTTTCTCTCTCTCCTATCATTTTCTGAGATATTTGCTCATTTATTTTGTCCTTGTTGGACATTTTTCTTTGGCAAGTTTTATTATTTTCCTAGGAACACCTGAGAAAGGACTTAGCAATCTATGCTAGGAGGTTTAGCTGGTCTGGGTCAGGAGGCTACTTCAGGGATTTGTTGCAGAGGAGTTGGAGTGGGTCTGGGTCCAGGGATATCAGAGGACAGGGAAGGTCTGGAGTAGATTGGAAGAGTTGAGGCTGCAGAGGAATGGCATAGAGACATGGTGGGTGAGATCTGACTTACCAGAGTCCTGGATGGGCAGGTCTGTCAGGCAGGTCAGGAGCCAGGGGAAGATGGGTATCTGGAACACCTGAGGAAGGATTTAGCAATCTATGCTAGGGGGGTTATAGGGTCTAGGTTAGGAAGCTAGTCCAGAGATCAGATGCAGAGGAAGTGAGGTGGACCTACAATTGAGGTCATTCTTACACCATGTCTTTAAAACTAAATTCACTGAAAAGTGTCCTAGATTTTAAACTAAAACTTGTCACTAGTGTGTTTGTGGTTTCAGAACTCCAAGTTCATTTTTGAGCCTCTATGTTGACTCCCTTTCCAGTCATTACTTTCACTTTGTGTGATGGTATTTTTAGGTGTTGATTTATAGCACAACCTAAAAATAAAAATTTCCTACAGTGCATTTATGTAAAGCATTGTAACTTTGAACCAAGAGGGAGCAGGGAAATGGCTCAGAGAGAAATACTGCTCAGTGTTCAAACATGAGTCTGAGTACTTGAGTGTGAATTCCCAACACCCATGTAAAAAGCCAGATGCAGGCGTGTTTGTGCCCATGAGCCCAGCACCATTCTTTTTGCATGTGTATGTTATAAGGTCTGCACTTTCATTAAACTGCTCTCAAGTCAGTGTACAGGCAATTCCTTGATGCCTGACATCTCAACCCACTCCCAGGGAGACCAAAGGCCTTCATACATTTCAAATTCAGAAGACAAAAAGAAGGGGCCAAGGTGACTGATCATTGAAAAATATAAACAGTAAAAAAATATTAAGGTAGAATTTAAAAAATGCAGTAAATAGCTTAAACAAAAGAAATGCTGTGTCATCTTACTTTGGCAAGTGGGGGTGCCTTTAGGAAGAGCGAGGGACTTCCTGTAACCAAGGATACTTGGACTATTTAAAAAAATATGTACAATCAAATTTCCTGGCCACATCGTAGAACTTGGGGCTGCTTGCTCCAACAGACTGTTGTTGCCTTCATCATTCATGTTTTTAAATCCTCACTCAAAATCCTCAAAACAAAACCAAACAAAAATAAAGGTTTTCTTACTTAAAAACAAACAAAGCCATGCCTATGTTGTCTCAATTTGTTCTGTTTTCTGAATAAAGTTAGGTTTTGTCAAGAAAGGGTATATATAACAGCTCACTCAGTAACATTGAGCCTAGAAGCATTTCAGGTGGATGATGGAGGGTTCGGACTCACCAGGACACATTGTATTCCTGTTTGCTGTTCCACATCTGCTGGAAGGTGGATAGAAAGGCAGGATGGACACAGCATTCCACACTGAGTACTCGAGCTCGGCCTGAGAGATAATCTTGTTCTTCATCACGCTGGGAGCCAGAGCAGTGATCTCCTTCAACATCCTGCCTGCGATGCCAGGGTACATGTCATGCCACCAGACAGCGCAGTGTTGGCATAGAGGTCCTTGCAGATGATGATGTCACAGTTCATGATGGAATTAAGGGCAGTTTCTTAGATACTTCAGGATTCCATGCCCAGGAAGGAAGGCAGGAAGAAGGCCTGGGCCATCAGAAGTGCTCATTGCCAATGGTGATAACTTGGTCATAGCTCTTTTCCAGGGAGAAGGAAGATAGAGTGATGGGCATCTTTTGCTAGAAGTCCAGGGCAATGTAGCACAAAGTTTTGATGTCATGCACAATTTCCCACTCTGCTGTGGTAGTGAAGCTGTAGACAAAAAGCTCAATCAGGATCTTCATGTGGTAAAAGTCCCATACGCAGGATGTCATGTGAGAGAACTTTGTCCTCATAGATGGGCACAGTGTGAGTGACCCTGTCAACTGGAGTCCATCACGATGTCACTGGTAGGTCAGAGGCACGCAGACACAACATGGCCTGGATGGCTACGTACATGGCTGGGACATTGAAAGTCTCGACGTTCATCATTTCAAGTTTGTCCTTGGAGTTCAGGGGGGACCTAGGTGTGCAGCATGGGGTGCTCCTCGGGACCCCCACACAGCTTGTTAGAAAGTGCCAGGTGTTGTGACAAATCTTCTCCATGCAGTCCCAGTTGGTGACAAGGTGTGTGATGGGGTGGGGGTGGGGGGCAGCCCAGGGATTATCATGGCCATGAAACTGGATTCGCACAAGTTGATGTCAAGCCGGGTGGCTGGTGTGGACCCGCAGAGAAGATGCAGGATGAATACAGATTTGACAGTCCCAGCACCATGCATAACTGGATGAGGATTCTTTGTAGAAAAGGACCCTTCACAGTGTGTCAGTTGGCTAAAGTTTCAGATCACCCTTCATATCGTCAGTGCTGAATTCCACAGTGGCGGGAATCCATCATCAGAAGATGGGTGTAGTCTGTCATGGATCAGTGAGTGCCAGGGCCATATTTGAATGGAGGGTTGTCTGAATGTAAGTATGTTCTTTCTATCCCAGAGGTGAAGGTAAAATAGGAGGCAGAAGAAAACAGAAAAATCGAATTCAGAAATCCCTCTGCTCTGTGCCACCCCATCTGAGATTGCTTGAAAATTTTAGTCTCTAACTGATTTTATTACAAATGAGTGACAAAGGGAAATGTAGCTTTTTCCTCATGATTTCTTTCCCCTTCGATCACTCTGGCTCTTTTTTCCTCTCCTGCTCCCAATTGTAAAATTATTTTTTTTTGTTTTAACATGGAAGTATATGAACAAACCAAATGTAACAACTTCTCGCTCCTCCAACTTCTGGTACTGAACTATCAGTACCAGATTGACAAGAGATAAACAGTTTAAATCAAGAGATTTTCTGCCTATGATCTCAGGTGCTAGCTGTCCTAGTCATTAAGTGTTCCAGTTCTCAAGATAAAATTGACAGCAGATGTTTGGGACATCATAGGACAAGCTCTCATGGAGGAAACACCCTCTGTTCCACGTCCTCAGTTCTCTATTGTTACCTCAAAACTGATAATTTTTTATTGTTTTCAAAAACATAGTTTTTATTTCTTCTTATTACTAATTAATTATTACTGTCAACAGTATCAGCAGAGGCCTCTCCAATGATACGAGTTATAACACACCTCACAGGCAAAGCAAAAGTGTGATACTGGACTGCCCAGCTGCTTTTTGGGGGGTAACTCCACCTGATAATATTGCTCAGAGACACAACTGGGGCTGTAAGTCATTGTGATATTTTGAAATAATGTTCAGGAAGATTTCTCTCTTTCCTTTTGTCCTTCTCTTTGGCTCCCAAAACACAGGCATAACAACAATTACTATGATTTTATTAAGAATGATTTATTTTTTTCATCATAGGTATTTGGGTTGTTGGATTGGTTGAAAGTCATATAGCAAAACAGAAATCTCCTAATGCTCCCAGGAAATGGTTTCTGGATAACAACCATTAAATGTCTCTGAGTTTGTAGTTGAACTGTTCATTAAGGTTCATATTCTTATATAGGTCTGTTGGTGCTCTTTTGGAAGGTTATAGAAACTTTGGGGATTTTGTCCAAGCAGGAACAAGAAGCTCACAGGGCCCAGGTCCTTGGATACACATTATGTCTGGCCAAATCCATCCTTGTCCTCTCTTCCTGTTTTCGATATGCCTTCACTCTGGTGGACTGAATTTTCTGAAGCCAGGAGTGAAAATAAATCTTTCCTTCTTAAGTTTTTACTGTCAAGTATTATGGTCTTTTCTGAAAATAAATCTTTCCTTCTTAAGTTTTTACTGTCAAGTATTATGGTCAGTGCAATCAGATATTATTAATAAAATGGGGCATGTATTGGAGGGAACAGGATATTGAGATAAGAAATTCTCTGGTACTCCTTCAGAGTACATGTATTCTAAGGTATGGCCTCCAAAGTTGTCAAAGGGGCACAGGGTCGTGGCTTTGATTCTCTCAGTTGCCTCTAACACCTTACTGATGATTCTCTGGTCTTCACCAGTACCAGTCCAAGAATCTTCCTGTAACTGCTACTAGCTATTGACTCCTTCAATTCTAACATCTATACCTCATGGCAGGGTCCAAATTGTTGAGGCTACAGGAGAAAAAGTGTATCTGGGACTTGTGCTTCCATGACTCTTTATGATGATGGAGAACTGACAATAATGTTGTCTTCAAGAGAAAAATCATATACTAAGCATAAAAGCAGGAATGACATCACAGAGAAAAGGAGAACTTTTCATTAATATCCTCTAATATTCCAAAAGGCAGGCTGCTATTGATTTCTAACAAGTTACCTGTGATATAACTGTTGATGTTTACTTCTGGGCTAATTTTGAAAGAAAACATTTTTTATTGAATGATTTTCTTTTTTCATATTTTATTTGTTATTTTTATTTTTGTGTATTGCGTGTATTGTCTGCATGTAGGCAGAGGACAGAAGAAGCTCTTGGATCCCTGGGACTGGAATTACAGTCAGTTGTTAGCTGGTATGTGGATCCTGGCATTCAAACCTGGGTCTTCTGCCACAACAACCAGTGTTCTTAACTGCTGAGCCAGCTCTCCAGCCCTGAATGATTTTTTCTATAGAGTTTCCCATGATATTTTAGAGTAAGAATGGGTGAATAGAATATATACACACAGTTGATGACAGACTCATGGGCAGAGGTGAGCACTGTAGAATCGTCACTGTGGTTTTGCAGGTGGAGGTGGGCTTCAGTGCTGCAGTTTTGTATTACTAGGACTGAGTCTCAGTGACACATAACTGACTAGCTCATGCTTTCTGTGACAAAGAGCTCTGGCTACTGTCCCGACCCGTGGGACATCTCTACTGTGAGGCAATGAGTGAGGGTCCTCGAAGAAATGAACAAACAAGGAACATGAAGAAAGGAAGCAAGACAGTGTTCTGATCAAGCTCCGTTTATTGAGTACACACAGCATATTTTTATAGTAGGGTTAGGGCGGGGGGAGTGGAAGGTGGGGAAAGAAGAAAGGCTCTGGTGGAATTTTCCACTAAGGGCTAATTGCCAAAGAAAGGAAGAGGGTGTTTTTCTAAGAAGCATATGGTTAGGTGAGATAAGGAAATTGCCTGAGTAGGAGTAAGGGGCCAGGGCAGGGCTAAGGTGAAAAACCAATGTTTTCTTTTGAAAAGACCATTAAGTTTTTCTTTCATGCTATGGCTGGTAATTATTAAACGGTATCTGGCATCTCCACCCTTTCCACAAGAACAAGACCCCTCCCGAGAACGATTGTTCTCAGATGCTCTTGGTATGTTTGGGGGAGGCGAGGCAGAGCAGAGCGTTAAAGGCCCAAGTCAATGGAGCCAGCAGAGTTCCCGGGTGACTGTGCCTGTCTTAGGTGTGTGTGTCTGTGTGCTTTATCTACTCATAAAAAGTAAAAAGTCTAGGATCTACCCATGAAGGTAAAGCAGTGATATTTTTCTCTACATAATCATGTGATACTTGTGGTTGTGTCCTCCCCCTTCTCCCAGGCCACATTTCCCTCTACAGTCTCCTTATCTATTTTCCAGGTGTGGAAACTGAGAAACCTCAGTCTACATTATAGTGATGGATATGATTATGTGTCAACAGATTCTTCCATTCTTGTATTTCACAAGAATTAATAGAATTTAATTATGCCCCCATAAAACAACACGGTATCTATCACATTAATTTATTAATTGAAATATTGTGTACATACTTTGAAACACAATAATACAGCAGGGATGAAGAGATTAATAGACTACACATAAATATTTGAAAAATCTCAATTTTTTTTTAATGCTGTGTCCATAGAAATTGTCCCTTCTTTATTTTCTCCATGTTCCCATACCTAAAATGGGAACGCAGATGTGCTGGGTGTTTCCCTGGACAGCTATGCTGCTGTGTGGACTGTGCTAATTGTACCAGTTCTTTCTTCATTGTGCCTAAAGAACTTTGGAAGACAACATAAAGGAGCAAAGACTAATTTTGTCTCACATTCCCAGAAGTTTCAGTATATGTTGATTTGGTTCATTGCTGTGGAGCTAATGAAAAGTTAAATTATCATGGAGGGTGGGCATGGCAGCAAAAAGCTACACACCCCTGACATCTAGAGGAGAGAGAGAGAGAGAGAGAGAGAGAGAGAGAGAGAGAGCGAGTGAGAGAGAAAGAAACAGAGTCAGAGAGACACAGAGAGAGACCTAGATCTGATCTCCAGCATGGGAAAGAGAGAGAGAAAAAGAGAGACCTAGATCTGATCTCCAGCATGGGGAGAGAGAGCGAGAGCGAGAGAGAGAGCAAGAGGGGCGGGGTTAGCAGTGACCAGCATAAACTCATTTTTGGTCCCTGCACTGCCTTTCTGCTTGTGATCCCAGTACCTGGCCCCTCATCACCCCCATGCTGTCCAGTCCATCCCATTAATGAGCATCTCCAGCCCTTCTCTGCAGGTGGCTGCACTTCTCTCCAGCTATTTACCACCCTTGTCATCCTTGAAGCAGATCTTAAATCCAATCAAAAGTGGTACATTACCTCCTTGACATTCCACACACATACACACACACACACACACACACACACACTTATATTGTATATTTTGATATGAAATGAGAAAAGTTTTACTGCTAATTATCCTTCCTCATGCTCTCTCCTCTGCAATGAACTCCCATTAACCCATCATTCAACCTTTCCTATGACATTATTCCCATTTCCCCCATTATGTCCCTTTACTTAATTCACCT
>NW_008352508.1:9541-16930 GCF_000622305.1 Nannospalax galili
TATTGTGAGTAGATTATCCACAAAATTCAATGGACAGATATCTGTGTATTAGGATAGAGAGTTGTTTGAATATATGGCCAAAAATGACATGACTAGATCATGTTGGAGATATATTTTTACCTTTTTGAGGATGCTCCACACTGATTTCCATAATGACTATACAATGTACATTCCCACCAGCAGTGAATAAGTACTCCTTTTTCCCCACATCCATACCAACATTTGGAATCATTTATATTTTGAATCTTAGTCATTCAGACTGTGGTGAGATGAAATTTCAAATGAATTTTCATTTGGAATTCACTCATGGCTAAAAATGTTGAAATTTTTCTTTGACATTTTCATTTTATCTTCTGAGACATTTTGTTCAGTTACCTGTCATAATCGTTAATCAAGTTGCTTCTTTTTTTGGTGTGTTTTCTTGGTTTCTTCATATATTCTAGATCCAAACCTTGTGCCAGATGTATTGTTGAAGTTTTCCTCCATTCTGTAGGCTGCCTCTATAGTTGAATGATGGTGTTGTTTGCTCTACAAAAGATTTATAGTTTATGAGGATTCATTTTTCAGATATTGTTTTTAATGCCAGAATGATCAGGGTCCTGCCTGAAAAGTTTATTCCTGTGTCCCTAAAGTCTAGTGAGCTGCATACTTCTTACTCTATTAGAGTCAGTGTACTGGATTTTATTTTGAAGTCCTTGATACATTTGCAGTTAAGTTTTGTGCAGGGTGAGAAACAGGAATCTAGTGTCCCTATTCTATATATAGTCATATAACTACTGCAGATTCAGAAGTCCTATTAAATGCCAGTGGAAATTGGGAAAAATTTAAGCTCTTGATAGAGAATAGTAATTTTTGATGTCTGATCTTCACAAACTGATCGATATCCTGCCATTTCTCTTGTTTCCATATTTCCTTATTTCCATACACAAACAAAAACACACATACACACACAAAACACACATATACAAATACATGTAGACATTTATGTGTGTATTTATATATGTGTGTGCATGTATGTGTTCATATCAGATTACTTGAACACTTCATATAGATTTCCTAGAGATTATAGACACAGCAAACAAGGAGTAATTTTTATTACTACATTTATCTGTTTATTTGTTTGTTTATTGTGCATGTGGGTGTTTTTTGGGGTCAGATGATAATTTGCTAGATGGAGTCAGTATTCTCCCTCCAACAAGGAAGTCCTGGAGATCAAACTTATGTTACTGGTTTGGTCTCAAGTGACCTTACCTACTGAGTCATTTTTCAGGTTGTGTTACAAAGTTTGGAGGTGTAACCAACTCTGGCAGTCAACTCATGGGAATCCCCCCTGCCTCAACCTTCCAAATACTGGGATTTCATTTGTACATCACCACACCCAAATTAACAAACAATAATTTATGTCATTTTCTTCTGAATATATATGGATTCCTTTTGAGTCAAGCATGTCTCCCGAAATGCCCTTCAGTGTGGGACCATCACTGGAGCCTTGTCAGCCAACAAAGGTTCTCTTACACAAGACTGACTCTCCATGTACCCTCAGCCATAGGTTATCAATATTTCCTCAGACAGAGTTAGGCTTTCTTATCCCTCCTCAGTTCCATGATGCAGTTTCGGGTGGCTTGAGATTAGGTGGGACTTATACATACTCTGATCATGTTGTGAGTTCAAATGAGTAACTGTCCAGCTATCTTGAAAAAAAATAGTACTTTCTTTCACTTTGAAAACTAGCCAGTAGAGATGATCAGATCCAACTATCCCCTAGAAGCTGTGAAGATACCATCATTTGAGTGAGTCAAATAGTATGTGAACTGGGAAAGCTCCCAGGGTCTAAGGTCCAGAGTATGAAATATGAGGAACTCTGTCAGAATCAGGTTACATCAAGATGTCCTGTCATCTAGTCATTTGCTAACTTTTATACATTTGCTTTGTGAATCCTGTAGTGAACCCAAATTTCATTTATTATCGATTATTTAGATTAGACACTTATAAAACAGCAACTTAAAAATCTACAGTAGTCCTGAAATAAACACAATTGTTTTTCACAATATGTAAAGAGAGAATATGTAGACTCAGGCCTCAAAATGTCCATATTCTTTTATTTTTTATATTTATTTATTTATTTACTTATTTGTTTATTTATTTATTTTTTGTCTTTTTGAGACAGGGTCTCCCTGTAGTCCCAGCTGACCGAAACTCACTGTGTAGACCAGGCTGGCCTTGAAATCACAAAGATCCACCTGCCTATGCCTCCCAAGTGCTGGGCATGTGTCACCACTACTGGCCAATATTCTTTTATTTTTAAAAGAAAATATGACAAAGTCGTTGATTATATCTTTTCTCCAAAATAGCTTTCTACACTGCATACTCCATGAGATTTTGGGGGCTGTCATTTTTAAAAGACCACAAACGTGTTGGCTGAAAACATCATAGATTAATTGTTACAGTTTTGGAGGCAGAGAGATTCAACTTAGTGTCCCTGAGCACCTCAGCTATTGCATCCTTCGCATAGATATCATCTCAGATAATGTCCAGATAAATGTGAGGATTAGACTAAAACTATACTGAGACACTGAAAGAATGAATTCCGCATTGCAGTTCTAGCATACAGCATCTCTTTTCAGTGCTAAATAAGTGATTGTCTGTGTGCGTGTGTGTGTATGTGTGTGTTTCTGTGTTGTGTGTGTGTATCTGTGTGTCTGTATGTGTCTCTGTCTGACAGAGGGGAGAAAAAGGAAGGGAGAGAGAGGTGAAATTGGAGCAGGTGTTGGTAGAGGGAGAAGATGGAGGAAGGAAATCTAAATTTGATCAGTATATTGGATGAAATTTTAAAAAAGTCATAAACAGTTGCTGCTTGCTTGTCTTTCCATTTTTCCTCCTTTGTACCTCACAGCCAAACCACCTTCCTCCGGACTTCCTAGCCTCCCATCCTTCCATCCTTTCTCTCTTCCTCCTCTTAATTTCCCTATATTTGCTCATTTCTTTTGATCTCGCTGGACTTTTTTGCATGCTTTATATTTTCCAAGGAGCATAGACTTGAGGTCATTATTATATCATTTTGTTAGAACTAAATGCACTGGAATGTATCATAGGTTTTAAATGAAAACATGTCATAGTGGGTCTAGTAATTCCGGTTTCAGAGCTCTAAGTTCACCTTCAGCTTCTATGTTGACTCCTTTCCACTCATTACTTTCACTTTCTATGACAGTGTTTCCGGTTGTTGATGTTCACAGGTTCCCTCATGCCCAACAATCTGTCTTTATATCTGCTTTGCATAGGCCCTTCCAGGCCCAGCCCAGCTGCTCAGATTTTATAAACCAGGCCTAATTAGTGAAAACTGAGGTGCATCAGAGACATGTACAGCAAGATGCTGCCACAGATCCAGGTCCTCATGGCCCTGCTGTTCTGGGTTTCTGGTGAGAATTTTAAAAGTGTTACAGTATCTTTAGATTAATATTATTAAGGAGATATGGATAATTATAAGATGTAATGAGATATAATTACTATTTCCTATATGAACACGATGTGAATACTCACATAATAGTTTTATAGATTGTAAATATCAAATTACAATGCTTCTATTATAAAATATCTCTATATGTATATGTGTATATATTTATAGATGAGTTTGTTTGTGTGTGAATGTGTCTGCAATCATTGTTTCTTCCTAATTATAGGTGCCTGTGGGGACATCATTATGACCCAGTCTCCTCCCTCTCTAGCAGTTTCAGCAGGAGAGAGGGTCACCATTAACTGCAAATCCAGCCAGAGTATTTCAATTGGTACTTACCACTCCTTGGCCTGGTACTAGCAGAAACCAGGACAGGCTCCCAAACTGCTATCTATGAGGCATCAACATTGGAATCTGGGGTCCCAGATCACTTCATAGGCGGTGGGTCTGGGAAAGATTTCACTCTGACCATCATCAGTGTCCAGCCTGAAGATCTGGAAGGTTATTACTGTCAGCATTATCTTGAGGTTCCTCCCACAGTGCTTCACACTTGAACACAAACCTCCACTCAAGAGTCTGACCAGCTGTTTACCCAAGAGAATCCTGGACCTGCACACTTCCTCCATCTGCCTGGGAGACTGTGCCTGATTTATGAAGCAGAAAGCTTACAGAGCTCACTAGAATATTAATGGGCTCAGTGTGTGTTTGCAAATAACTTCTTTCATTTCTAGTTTTGTTTGGCTTTCCCTTGGAGATTCTACACCTTTAGTGAATTCTAATTTCATGTCTTGAATTGTTTTACTTTTCTTGTTCAACAGTTTGTGTGCTCATGGTTTTGATTCAAATTTATACCTTTCTTCTTTCAGTTCCCTGAAAATATCTATGATTGCTTTTCTCAGGAATTTTTTCCATGAGTGTGCTAAATTCTGGAGGTGACATATTGTATTGGTTCTTCATGTTGCTTGTGTTTTTTCTGAAGAAACCTAGGCATTTGGAGTTGTGTCCTTGGTTGTTTCTTGGCAGGGATAGCTGATCTCGTTTTTGGTGAGTGTATGTTTTTAATGTTGACATTTTAGTGGAGATTGTGTTGAATCTGTAGAATGCTTTTATGATGATGACAATTTTGGCAATATTAATTGTATTCATCCACCAGCATGTGTGATCTTTCCATCTTCTGGTATCTTCTTAACGTTTTCTTCATTTTTTATAATTTTAGCATAGTCCTTCATGTCCTTAATTATATGTATTCAAAGATGTTTCTTTTGATTTGAGTCTAGTGTGAATCAGATCATTTCCCTAATATCTTTCTTATTATATTATTGTTGTTACATAGGAAGGCTACAGGTTTTGTGTTTTAATTTTATATTCTGCTATTTTGCTGAATGTCTTTATCAATGGATAATGAAAGTATAGTGCATTTACACAATGAAATATCCTGTACCTGCTAAGAAAAATATAATTATGAAATTTTCAGGTACATGGATTGAAATGGGAATGATCTTTCTAAGTGAGGAAACCCAGATACAGAAAGGCAAAATTTGTATGTTCCCCTTCACAAATAAATGCTATCTTTGAATCTCTAAAACTTTATTTATTTTTATTTTACATATATGAGTGTTATGTCTGCAAGTATGTAAGTGCACCTGTGCCATGCAGTGCACACATGATCTTAATATCTTTTTATGTGACAGATCCCCTGGACCTGGAGATACAGATGATTCATAGCCACCATATGGGTCGGGTCCTCTGGGTCCTGTCCTCAGATTTGAATCTTTAGATAGGTGCATTTCAACAGAAAAGTCCTTACAGATGGGGAAATGGATGTGGGGTCCTTGGGAGTGGTTCATGAGAAAGGAGACAGAAGGCTGGGATTTAAAGGGGAAATGATAATAAAGAATAAGATGAGTTTAACGACATGGAGACTAGGATGGTAAGGCAGAAGATGGAGCAAAAGGAGGCACAACTAACACGAAATGTCTTTTGAAACAGTCATATGGAAATCTCCTAAAGAAGCTCCTTTCATGATATACATCCTCAAACTATACTTGCTGTTGTCATTGCACTTGGTTACCTACCAGGCATAATGGTAAAACCCTGTTTCTGAAGATACTACATACTTGAATTCTAGAACACACAAGGATAAAATAAACTGGTACTGACTTCAAAGCTACATCTCTGCTGACTACTTCTCATAGAACTAGAATATGTTTTGCATGTCACTGGCAGGAAAGGTAATCATCAACCTTACCAGCTATGGCCCCTGTAAGCTACAGAAACAATTGGCTTGGCAAAATATACCCAGTGGTGCCGCAATTTACTTAGGTGAGGTTGGAGATTCATAACCACTTCCTCATGACTATGCTTGGATATTTTTCTGGTTTGAGCTTGCAAGGGACATGTGAATACTGTCAACCTTGCTGCGAATTCATATGATTAACTGACCAGCTATCTGGAAAACTGTTTCTTGTAACCATCCAACACTTCTGGTTCTTAAGATCTTTTTGTGCCCTCTTTGAAATGATCCCTGAGCTTTGGGAGTAGAAGTGCCATATAGATTCTTTACTCAACGATAAACACTCTGCATCCTCTTGTTCTCTGCATGTTTGCCGCTTGCATGTTCCTATGATATTCAACAATTGTTGTGCAATGAAAGCTCTGGTAAGAGTTTAGAAATGAATTAATCTACAGGTATAAATATAAGTCATTAAGAGTTATTTAATAGCATAAATATTGACTGTGAGAAGGGGCAGAAATCGTCTCTTTCAAGCATGGGACTCGGTATGTTAACTAGACTCCAATGGATAGACCAGAGGTAGTTGATGAATATAAGGAAACTGTTTTGTCTGGATACCACAAGGTAGTTACCCTTATCAACCCCAAATTTTCTGACAGCATGCATGAGACCTGTGCAAACACAAGGCAAGCAGGGACCCAGCATGAATGGGGGAGGTTGCCAAGAAATCCCATCCCTAACTGAGGAGCTATTGCTAATTGACACATGTTGGGAGATGGTGAGCCACTTTTCCTTACTGGCATGACACCTGGTAGGATGAGCAGACTCCAAGGGATAGGCCCCATCCAAGAGTACTTGGAAAACACATATTAGACTCAATAGTCCTTTTAAAAAAGGCAAATAATAATAGAGAAAATGAAGTTGGCAGGGGTTGTGGGAGTATGGTAGAGGTAGAAATGGAGAAGGGAACTTTATTATTGTCAAAATCCATAGCACAAAATTCTGAAATCAATAAATAGCTTTAAAATGTTCTGATGATTGAAGGGATGACTCCATTATACACTAGGAGACATTATCTATGGACTTCTTTAATCTTCACAGAGATACTTTTCTTGTTTCTATGTAAAATGAGTTCATTTTTTTTTCTTGTTATATGTTCAGAATGCACAATTTAAACATTCATTTTCAAATATTTAAATCCTTTTTCTTAGCACAGAAGTCCATGCCCTCACATTTGCATATTTATCTTATAATCTTATTGAACCTGTTGAAAACCAATCTCCAGTTGTTACAATCCCCTTCACTTCCTCGGCAGCCATGTTACCTGTCCTATTTCCACATGACTGCTATTCTTTGATATCGCTTGCGTGCTCACTGGCCGTCTTTATAGAACTGCATGTGCATCTACTTCACCTTCTCTGACTTCTTCACAGAGGCTCTTCTTGCTTCAGCACTCTGATGTCTAAGCCGAGAAGTACAGACACCTTTAATTCCATTGTGGTTACAGTTTCCTAGGAAAAGCTTCTCCTTTTATTTCTACAGGCTCTTTTTCTAACTCTGTTGAGTTCTCCCTTTGTTAATCTTAGCCACTGAGAATAGCATTTCATTAGGAGCTTGACCAAATTTGATAGTGGTAGAAAATAAGATTTAGAGGAAAAAGATACTGAAGGTTATTAATGAGTACTTGGCAGTGAGAGGGCCTCTA
>NW_008352508.1:17349-18970 GCF_000622305.1 Nannospalax galili
TGAGTGCAACACCACACTGGTGATCTCAAAATCTTCACTTGTTTTGTGCATCCGTCTCCATTTGCTGGTGGATGTCACATTTTCCATTTCTCTCAAATCTCATGGGAGAGCCTGCTGTTGAGTAAGTGTATATGAAGTCATAAGGAAAATGGACTATCTTTAAAATCAGTCCAGTAGTAAATAACAGCATCTATACAGCAGGTGACTTGCTAGAAATATGAATTAGTAGCCTGGAGAGATGGCTTAGAGGTTGAGTACTTGCTGCTAGGCATGCGCACAGTCTGCTGGCCAGGCAGGGCCGTACCCCCGCACCCCCAGAAAAAAGAGTACTTGCTGCTCTTACAGAGAAATTAGTTTCACCTTCTAGCCACCATATGAAAGATTACAACCATCTATAACTCCAGTTCAAGGGGATACCAAAGCCCTTTTTGGTCTCCATACACATTGCACTTACATAGTACACTTACATGTAAACAAAATACTCATGCTCACAGAGTCAGATGTACTTTATCCTTTAATCCCAGTAGTTTGAAGGCAAAGTAGTCAAGCACATCTCTTTGAGTTTGAGGACAGACTGGTATCCATATAGAGGTAGAGGTAAGCCAGCACTATATAGTGAGACCATGAGTCAAAACAAAACAAAACAAAACAAAAAGAAAAGCAAAAAAAAAAAAGACAAACCAAAACAAAATGAGAGAATTAAAAACACTCATACACATAAAATAAAATAACAAAACAAATGAGTAAATAAATAAATGAGTTATCAGTTTCTTTTCTGCAAAATTTTGAGTAATATGGCAGCTGTATGTTGCAAAAAATTCTTTTAAATCACTGCTCTATATTTAATGTCATCCATCCTTTTCTGTTTATGACTTAATAAGTATCTAAGTCTTGCAGGTGATGGCATCTGTTTGCTCTGGAAACATTCTTCTCAGATATTCAATTTTTCTGGCAGTTTCCTTAGTTAGGAACTCTCCTATGTAAATCAGCCTTCAAGAGAATCTCATACAGTTGAATACACTAGCAGAGAACAGGAATGGAGAGTCACCATAATGTGTTAGAACGTAAAAATAGCATCAAGACCACATTTCTGAGCTGCTTTTTTAAGTCTTTTGCACAGCAGACTTGGAGACTCTACCGAATGGTAGGTACATTCTGAAAAAATACCAGAGAACTCTATATTCCTAGTATCAACTTCCTTGAAATACCAAATTAATTTCACCATTTCCTACTGGATGGTTGTGACAAAAATATCTGTTAGAAAAAAAATTCAAAAAAATGTATTTACTTTGGATTATGTTTTCAGAGATTCACTAGTTGATGGGGGGAATGACATGTTGGAAACACTCAGATAGCGTAGTGTGCCTATAATCAGTGACCAAGAGTATAAATGCACACAGAAAGGATATTCCTGAGGTCTTGTCCCCGGAAAACTAGTTTTCACACCAGGCCTCACTCACAATTATTACAGAACCCCCAACTGTAGTGATAAAAGACCGGCAAAATTATTAATAAATATTTTGAAGTATCTCATCCTCAAATCACAGAACTTTACAAAATGTTAAACAACTACCAATCTAATAAAAACTCCACATATAAAATCAGTGCCTTTTGTAATATA
>NW_008352508.1:18999-29515 GCF_000622305.1 Nannospalax galili
AAATGACTCATACTGTTTGTGTGTGTGTGTGTGTGTGTGTGTGTGTGTGTGTAGATAAATAGATATATCTGTTTTTACCATATGACTGTCAAGTGATGCCACACTTCAGATAAATGTAAAAACAAGTCATCATAACAGTTTAAGACTACAGGAACATTGTTAAGCAGTTCTAACCAACCTCACAGTGACTCAATCCATGGCTCTATCTGAGAAACAATATTAGCAGCTGGAAAAATTTGGGCAGCATAGCCTACTTTTACTTCCTTCCTTGAATAGCTAATATTATGACTTGTATCAACGTGGAAGTGGTATTGCAGTAGCAATGACTGTAGTAATTTGCATGATTTTTAGAATGCAGACTGCTGATGGTAAGGATAAGGTCTCTAATAGACCCACTGCCACTGATGCTCTATGGAATTCCAAATAATATCTGGATGTACAGTGTATCAAAAGATAAGGAGCTTTCCCTGACTTCTGTTGATACTAGGCTAATCTGTTTCCAGTGCTGTCATTTGTCCTGCAAATTATAGTAACTGTTTCTTCCAGAGATATTGAGAAATAATGGGGTTTCCATTTTCTGGGTGCCATATTACACACTTGAGATCAGAAATATAACATACATACATACATACATACACACACACAAACTCACACACACACACACACACACATTACAGATGACTTCCCTTAAGAGCCAAGTAGCACGTATTAAACTAGGTAAGAAAATTCACATTGCTCTTTTAAGAGCCAAGTAGCACGTATTAGACTAGGTAAGAAAATTCACAGTTCTCTTTTTTACTTAGAAGCCAGAACTGGGCTGGACTGGGTACAGTCACAGTTCTGTTTTACCTTATTAATTCATGCAGGCAAGGTGCCCATGTGTTCCAAACCAGACCAGATCATTGCAAATTGTATAGCAGATAATTTATTTATGCCGGTGACCCATTTTGCTACATTTTGTGGCACTCTTGTCCAATTGAAAATGGATCGAGGCATAGATGTGTAGTTAAGTTTTTTGGTTGTTGTTATTCTATTAGAATTATGAGAAATACCATTTTTAAACAAAGCATAGTAAAAATTAGAATGTGCAGCTTTTAAGACTTCCTCTTAAATATAAATGTGTTATTTGGAAGCTAGAAAAAATTATGTTATACTTACAATATTTCTATAAAGTATGCTTTTGTTTAAAATAAATATTAGAGCATTTATCAGAAACACAAAGTTAAAAAACCCTTTGCAATCTCTTCTTAGCCATTGTTATTTTGCATGCTATACTAATCATTTTTTGTCAAAACACAAAAATAGTGCTGTTTCTTAAGCATGTGTGTTACTTACAGAACCATCATAATAAAAATCTATAGGTTTCAATCATGCCTTACCTCTGAGTGGACCACACTGCATTTCTAGTTTTTATTTAGTTTTCATGTTTGCCTCCCACCCCTTACAGCCATTTGGTAATATTTTCCAAGCTCCTCAGCCTGCCTGAAATTGCAGTGCTGTCCTGGTCCTAATAACTTCAACATTAAGCTCTGCTGCTTCCTCCAAACTGAAAAGTGAATTAGAATAACAAAAACCTCTGAATCACTCCAGGAACAAAGATCAATGGCCTCCATAAAGGAAGAAGACCAAGTTATGGCTGGGGTTTTCCTTCAGCTGCTTTCACTAAAGTCATGTTCCTGAGGGTTTATATGAAGCTTCTCTGGACCCTGGATTTGTGAGAAATAGGCAAACCCTGAGGAGAGGACAGTTCATAAAACTCTCTAGTCTGAGAAATGGAGGCTGCTGCTCAGTGCATGACTCTGGCACCCATCATCAACACAGCATTCTTCATTATATTATGTCTTTAGTACTTAGTGGGTACATCCTGCTGCATAGACATCATTCTCGCTTTGTACAACCTTAAGATGATTTTGACTTACACTGACAGAAATCCTTTTACCTGTGAAAAGTAGATTATATTAGAGTTCCCTAGAGAAACAGAATTAATAAAATGAAAAAAAAATATATGGAATATATTAGATTGATTTACATGATTGATTCTTGTAATCCAAAAATAGTTGCCCTAACACCGGAGAGACTGAGAACCTGACAGTTGTTTGGTACACAAGACTAGAAGCCTCAGCAATTCCAATTTACATCTAAGGCATTGGTGGTGGCTAGAGATATACTAGTCTTCAGTTTACTTTAGGAGACTGAAGAAGCTGGGTTCTGATGTCAATGGAGAATGACAGTGACAAGACAGTGGCAGCAGCAAAAGAGTAGTTTTGATTTTAGCACCATGAGGCCTGTTCTGTACTGCCAATCTTTAGAATTATGGGAGACGTTGCTTTAGAAAGACTAAAAGATAGTTTTACAGGATTTTTTTTACAGGAATAATAGGAAAAAAACACCCAAAGGTCACAGCAAAAACATTATTAACACTAATAATTCCACAGATACCACTATCTAATAAAAAATTATCAGAGTTAATGAAAATGATCAACTTGAGTTCCTACTTTGGGCTCCCTCAGTGATGAACTGTGACCTAGGAGATATAAGACAAAACAAACCCTTTGCTCCCCAAGGTGTTATTGGCCAGAGAGTTTTGTCACAGAAAAACAACTAAAATAATAATTAAAATGAATTGTATGCTTCTTTTTAAAATGTGTATTTTTATTGAATTATTTTACCTTTCATGTAATACATCTTAATCACATGTAGACCCTTCAGCTATTTGCACCCCACAGGATTTTATACATTCTGTCATATATGTTGAAGCCTATCAAGTCAAGTTTGTGTACTCATATTTTCCTCAGTGATGAATTTTATCCTTATTTAAAACTTTTTATTACGATTTTATGCTCATGGTGCATGTAGGATGTAAATATCAGTGGTGGTTTGAATGATAATGTATCCCATAGGCTCCAAGTATATGAACATGTTTTTCCCTAATTGGTGGTGCTGTTTCTGCTTTCTTCAAAAGGAAAAAAATATACTGCTGAGAGCAATGTTTTTCCAGAGGGACAAAAGGACTTAAACAGAAACTTTAATATCTTAGTAAAGAGTCTGGCTATTCTCTGCCCACAGCCTAAGAGCTTTTCTGTGGCTAAGTTGAAAAATCTAAACTCTTTGGAAGTAAAGTCACAGAAGTCATATATGGAGCTACTGGATTTGGTGTTTGCCCTGCTGGTTTTGTGTCTTGTTTTAGTCCAATGTTTCCTCAATATGCCTCTGTTCCTTTTGGAATGGAAATGTGTAATCAGTTCCAGTGTATGTTGGGAATATGTAAATTGTCTTTTAATTTTGCAGGGCCTGAGTGTCACAAGAGACTTTAAACTGTGGAATTTGAATAGTATTGAGACTCTATGGGGATTTTTAAGACTAAATGCATTTTACATTTTATATGGTCCTGAGCCTATGGGGCCAGGGACTGTAATCTGGTGGTTTGATTGATAATTCAAACCATAGGCTCAAAGTATTTGGGCATTTTGTCCCCAGTTGATGGAGCTGTTTGGAAAAGTCTTAGAACTTGTGACCATGCTGGAGGAAGCATGTCACTGAGGGTAAGCTAAATAAATTGACTTGGTCACAGGCTTTTATCGCAGTAACAGAACAGTAATTAAGAGAGTATGCAAGTATGGTTTCACGTGAGTAAGTAACAGAGCAGTAATTAAGGGAGTATGAAAGTATGGTTTCACGTATCATTACACACATTTGGAAGTTAGTTAACATCTTTCATGATCAGTTCTCTCTCTCTGCTTTGTTGTTTCTTCTGGTCTGTGGAATTCAGTATGGCTGGTCCTGGAAGTTCTGTAAAAATTCTCTTATCTATGACTACTTTTCCCAGTTAGGATTATTGAAATTTCAGAATTACAGTATTGACTGTATTTGGGTTTTTTTATGTGAGTTCCAGGGATCAAAGTCAGTTTGTTAAGCTTTTATGGCACTGGCTTTACCCACTGAGTTATTTGACCATCCCTGAAAAATTTTAATCTTTTTTTTTTTGTTTATTTGTTTGCTTCTTTTTGTTGTTTTTAGTCTTTTTGAGACAGTGTCTCCCTGTGAGCCAAGCTGACGCAGAACTTGCTATGTAGACCAGGCTGATGTCAGACTCATAGAGATCCACCTGCCTCTACTTCCTAAGTGCTGGGATTAAAACTGTGCACCACCAAGCCCTGCATATATTTAAGAGTCTTCAGATATAGGTATCTCTTTTTAAAAAAATGTTTATGAGCTTTTGTAATTTCTTACATTTCTTAATCAAATTTAGATCCTTACCTCCATGCATGCCTCCTGATCCCCCAACAGACTTTATGTATTCCATACATTAAGTAGAGTAGGGGTCAAGAGATGGGAATGGTGGGGCTAGTGTTATTGGGGGCAGGTGTGGATATGGGGGCAGTAGGACTGGGGAGGGATGAAGGAGGCCAGATGGGCATGAAAGTGTAGAAATGAATGAATGGGTGGGACTAGGAATCCCAGAGGGAAATGTGATGTCCCTGAAACCCATGAGAAATGCCCATACAGTGTCTAAACATTAGTGCATATGTATATCTGGGAACGGCTTGACAAGGAACACAGTGCCAGACAGAAGACCTCCCCTTAAATGGTTGGTGAGAGTGGGTCAACAGACTCCAAAAATAACACAGGCTATTGTGAAACCTCTTTTTTATCTCCCAGAATTAATAAAGTCACTACTGCTGAAGACATGACATACTTTGGATGTAGGGCTTGGAGAGATGGAGCAAGAACTGACCTGGAGATCTTGCACCCAAAATTTAGCTATCATAATGCTAGATGATAATATGCAAACCACCAATAGAGAAAACATCAGTGGTCCAATGCAGCCCTAAAACCTAATAACCATAATGACAGCACAGCAAACTATCTCTATTGGTGCAGCAGTGCTACTGTTATATGGGGACAATCAACAGCTGCCTAATTGGAATTAAAACCCTTTCAATGGGAGTGAACTCATGGATGGCACTGTAAATTCAGTCAAATACACATGACAAGAGAGGACACAGGTCCTAGAAAAACCCAATCTGTTTCCTATCTCTAAAAAAATGAATTTTCTTACCATATGCTAAATATGAATCCTTATATTTACAGACAAGTATACTGTATGCCACTCATCAAAGAAGCTTCTTTTTACAACAGATGGACACTAATGCAGATTCCACTAGTGATCAGACACAGAGAATATACATCTGAAAGATGCCAAGTTCTAGGTGAGACATCTGCAGCTGAACCTCTACACCTAAGACTCGTGGAACAGGACAGAACAAGGGGTAGCCTGAACACTAATGCAACTGTCAACTCTCATCAGTAAACCTTCTTTATAACACAGTGTTATGCATAGAGAAGGCCAGAAATGGCCAAGATTTAAAGAATAAACTGCAGCAGAATATGTATCGTTGAATGGGACTCCTATACTCAACCTCATCCCCCCATGACTCGGGGACTGTGGTGGAAGAGGGGACAGCAAGTTTGGAAGAGTCAGGGCTGGTTCATCAACACAAGGAAGAGGCTATTTTCAGGCCATTGGATCTGTGATATAGTGATATAACCTGAGATCCGTCATTGTGATTCCCCCCCAGAGCTGTTCTTTTGCTCAACATAACTTTAGCTCTTTGGGGTCTTTTGTGATTCCACATGAATTTTAGGTTGAATTTTAGGTTGTTATGGGTATTTTGAATGGGATTGCATTAGTGCCTACATTAATAAACCAAAGAGAGCACATGTAAATGACTTAACAGTGCAAGACAAGATTCTAGAAAGGCAAGAACAAGCCAATCTATAAATTGCTTTTAGTAAAATTGTCATTTTACAGTATTGAGTCTACCAATCCTTGAGCATGATTGGTCTTTCCATCTCCTATGGTCTTCTTTTATCTCTTTTTAGAGATTAAATTTTTCATTGTAGAGCTCTTTATTGTCTTTAGTTAGGTTGATTCATAAATATGTTTTTTGAAGCTATTGAGAATGGGAGGGTTTCCTTTAGGGGTTTTTCTGATTGCTTGTTATTGTTATATAGAAAGGCTATGGATATTTGTTAAGTTGATTTTGCAACCTGCCGATTTACAAAAAGTATTAATCCTTCTATCTTGGTTAAACTTTCAGATAACCAGTGCTTAGATTCAATAACTTTTTGTATTACTTTGTTTCTATTTCATTAATTTCTGCTCTGATATTTATTTCTTCTCATCTATTAGGTTTGGGGTTGGCTTGTTCTTGCCTTTTGAGAGTCTTCTGTTGCACTAAGTCATTTACATGTGATCGTTTTGGATTACTAATGTAAGCACTAATAACTAACTATAAGCTTCCCTCTTAGAATTGCTTTTAAAGTGTCTGAGAGGTTGTTCTTTGTGTGTTTGTGTGTGTGTGTGTGTGTGTGTGTTGTATTATCATTTTCATTTAGTTCCAGCAACACTTTTATTGCTTTCATAAATTTTTTTTGATCCAGTCATCATTCAGGCATGTGTTGTTTAATCTACATGAGTTCCTGTAGTTACTAGAGATTCTTTTGCTGTTGATTATAAGCTTTATAGCCCAGATCTTTAACTTTATCATACAGTCTTCATATTCTGTATTCCAGTTCTGCCTGCTTGTGAGGCTTTCTCCTGTTGTTTCTAATTGGTTTATTGAGTTATTCAATCCCATGTTCATTTCACTATTTCTATCTCTTTGCTAAATTCACTTTTCAAGTCATGAATTGCCTTTGAAATTTCATTAAGCCACATATTTATATGTTCGTGGACTTCCATCACAGATTTCTTCCTTTCCTCTTAGAGTTATATGAGTTGTTTGTGTTTTAAGTTCTTTCATCATGTTTATGATTGTTCTTTTAAATTCTGCATCCTGAGTTTCCTCAGTGTGGTTCACATAGTAGTGCACTTTGGTGGGACTAGTGGGTTTTGTTGGGGACATATTCTCTTTGGTTTTTCAGATTATTTATGTTTTTGCACTGCCGTTTTGGCATGTGGACATTCTTTGTAAGTTGGGTCGAGTAGGAACTTCTAATTTTTTTGTGTGTGATTTAATTTTGGTTCTTTTTATATTGTATATGTAGCTTGGTTGTTTTTTATTCAGGTTTGGAAAATACATTGGTGTGTGTGTCAGGTTCTTTCAGGGTAGTAAACTGGGCTAAGTGGATGGTGGGACAGGGTAGTAGGTAGGCTAGACAGGTTAGTAGGAGGGCTGGTCTGCATCAAACAGATCAGAAGTCAATGGAGTCTATCCTAGGGAGTTTAGTTAGTCTGGGTTAGGGAGCTAGTCTAAGGATCTGAGGCAGAGGAATTGGAGATGGCCTGGGTACAGGCTGGCAGGGAATAGGGTGGCAGTGGGCAAATGGAATGGAATAGAGAGAAGTACGTGGTGTAGACTTACCAGAGAGCAGGCTGGGCAGATCTATCCAGCTAATCAGAAGTCAGGGAAGATGGTAGAGTTGAGGGGACTGCCTGAGTAGATACTTAGCAATATATAGTAAGGTGTTTAGCTAGTGTAGGTAAGGGATCTAGTCTAGGGATCTGACACAGAAGAATTGGAGTCTGCCTGAGTCTAAGGCTGGCTGGGACAGGGTGGGATTGGGCTAGAAGAATGGAATCAAGATCCAGTGAGCATGCAGGATCTGACTTTCCATATTCCTAGATAGACAGGTCTGTCTGACTGATCAGGAGCCAGGGAAGATGGAGGTGGATGGAATCACCTGAGTAGGGATTTAGCAATCTATGGTAGGTTGTTTAGTTAGTCTGAGTTAGGAATCTAGTCCAGGGATCCAAGGTGGAGGAAATGGAGTCTGCCTTGGTCCAGGACTGGCAGGAGATCATATAGGATATCTTCTAAAAAGGCATCTATTCACATATTCTGAAAATTGTATTTTTCCTGATATTTGAGAAATAATATCAGTGGGAGAATAAATGATAAACTTCAGAGGAAGTACTAGAGACATGCACTTTGTTGACAATGTATATTTTCAAAGTATATAGGAAGAAATTTCAAATTTGCTAAGAGTAAACCTTTAAAATCTTTGTGTTGGTCAAACTGTTTCATGATTTCTTAGTCCCAAGAACTCTTATTCACTCCTCAATAATTAAAACATAATTGATCTTACATGTTTTTTTCTGGCATTTCCAGATAATAATATGACATAGACACTTCAGTAACAAAGTTCTGTTCATACTGTGACTGGTGATTAAGCATGTCTGTATTCATGTACCTAAAGCCCAGGTATGGGTTAGACCACTCAATAATTGGCATAAGATGGCACAATAAAAAGTTAGGCATTGCTGATCTCATATTCCCTATGAGCTGCACAGTTAGGGTTCTTCTATTTGGATCTAGGTCTTTCTGAGTCACCAGAAATATTGCAGAGGTTCCTAACTGAAGTACAAAACACATGAGACTGGAAATAAATTAAAATATTCAGTCTACAATTTGAAAATTCTACTATGAACTTTAATATACTTGTGAAAACTATGCATCAGAAACCCCATTTCTGGTATAGAGCACAAACAAATTCTTGTGACTACCAAGAAAGAGAATGAAACCAATGAAGAAATAGTTTTGGAAACAAACTGATTAAAATATTTAATGCAAAGGAAAAGGTGTATCTTTTTTAAAAAATATGGAATGCTTCAAGAATTGTGTGTTAATATTGCACAGGAGCCATGCTCATCTTCTCTGTGTCATTTCAATTTTAGTATATGTGCTGCCAAAGTGAGCACAGAAAAATTATATCTTAAGGGATGTTTTTGGAGGGTGGAGAATTGACACAGTATCTCAATCTGTATTACAGGTGGTCTGGAATTCACAACACAGACTAGTCTGTTCTCAAACTCTTATAAAACTTTCTACCTCAGCTTTGATAGTCCTAGAATTTAGAGGGATGGACTACAGTAACCAGTTCTCAAGGGGTCTTTATTGAACATACTATTTGGGACAAAATCTTTTTGTAAAGGAAGTTTCATGTGCCTTGCATTACATATATTCTCATCTAAGACTACATTATGCAACTCACCAAAAATAAAAATAGCTGCATTTATGTTCAAATTGACTATAACGTACAAAAACCTCACTATTCTATGCTTCATTAATTTAAAAAAGCCACAGGATTGGATTAGTGCTCAAATTCTGTATTTCTCATTCCCTTATACATATTTCTTGTTATACTATTACCAGGTCACTAAGATATTTCCTCTAAGACGATGCTGCCTTCATTGATGCACTCAGTTCTGAGGAACTAGGATGCCAAGGGCTAAATCTTCTACCAGCTTCTCTCATTTAGCTCGTGGCCCACTACGCTGGTGTTGCTATGTGTTCCACAGCAATAGTACATGTGCATTACTTGGTATCTTTTTAAATTATTTATTTATTAAGCACATACTTAGAGAAAGCATTTCATTACATCAGAATTGACATATTCAATAACAATTTTCTGAGCTAGGATGCATCTCTTACAAAATTGGCTGTACATTTTTAGGTTTAGAGTTGAATTTTTACAGTTATACAATATTGTACTCAGTATAAAACCTATAAGACATAAAATTAAATGAGGTTTTAACCTTTAAAAGAGATCTCTATTTCATTATTAAAATACAGAGTTTCATACAGAAAACTTCATTATTAATGCAATTGACATTAAGATGTTTGCACATGCGTTTCTAATTGCTATATATCAGATTATTTCTAGTCACAGTTGGTTACTTTCTGAGCTCCTTGGCATCTTAGCATGCATATAGAGTCATCAGGTAGATTTCAATGATAATGTTTTTCACGTATGTTAGTTATTAAGGAGCAAATTTTTATGCTTTGAAGAATTATTTTTTAATCATTATACTTTTTTCAATTTTTAATAACCACATGATCAGAAGTTTTCACTACAGTTTTAACATATTCAGCAACACACTCCAGAGCAGGAGTGCATCTCCTTCACAAGTGGGTGCAAGTCTCCAGGTCCACAGTTGAATTAATATAGTTATATATTATTGAACTCAGTATAAGCCCATCCACACACTAACATTGAGACTTTGGTGTCCGCATCTCCAAACTGTATACATCTGACCATCTCTAGTCATAATCAGCTGCACTTGGATCCCTGGCTCCAGTGTATGTCCACAAAGTCATTGAGCAGATTTCAATGGTATTGTTTATCACCTCTACTAATTAGCATGATATAAATTTCCATGCTTCCTCCTCAAATATAATACAATTTTAAAAATTTGGGTTTTTTTGTGTGTATATATCACTCAGAACATCCCAAACCATCTCATTCGACTATACACCCACTTCCCAGATAGCACCCTCCCTTTGGCCACCCTGGCCAACAACTCAAAAGAAGGTATCGCCTGTCTGGCATTTTTTTTTTTTTTATGTAGCCTTTAGTTATGCATATGGACTCTTAAGAAATTATATTGGCCACTTTAATCTTTGCTTATACTTTCCTTTTGGGTGTTTCAGGCCATGCAGTTGGTCTAGATAAACCAATTTATTTTTACTCTTAAGGTCATTTGAGGATCTGTTCCTCGGGGGTCACATGG
>NW_008352508.1:29600-40368 GCF_000622305.1 Nannospalax galili
TTTTGTAGACTGGATACTAGTTCAAGTCCATCTGGTGGGGTCTCCTTGGCCTCCTTGATCAAGAGGACAGGTGACCCACCACGATGACAGGACATTTTGAGAGATGCTCATAGTCCCCTGGAACTAGTTGACCTAGGAGGGCAAGGAGCAAAAACTGTCCTTCATCTCCCTCTGAGCAAATTACTATAGGCCCCAAAGTATGTCTGTTAAACATCCAAGAAGATTAGTTCCACCAGTCTGGTACTTTGAATTACTGTGTTCCATGTAGATAAATCTTGGGCAAAGACCAGTTGTTCTCAGATAAAACTTACCTACACATATGTTTCTTGATGTGCTATGTACAATTTGTCAGTAGGTTATAGGAGTAATATGGTTCCCTCTGCTTTTTAAAACTAGCTAGGCGTTGTTTATCTCTCACATTGTCTCATCCCTCCATCATGGTTTTCCCACTTAAGGTGCCTCCATTTTCTCCCTTTCTCCCTTAATAATACCCTTCTCCTATGGTCCTACCTCTCTTGATCTTTTTCTTTCCCTTTATCCCCTAGGTTCCTCATATACCCTTCCTTCCCTTCTCCCTTAAAGTAACGCAATTTTTATCCATATCTCTCTTAATAAGGCCTGTTTCCTACTGCTCTTCTCTTTCAGGTTCTTTCTTTTCCTTTACCTCCCTGATTCCTTTTCATTATCCTGGTTCCTATAGTTATGTCTGGATACATACTCAATTATCAGGATTTGGTCCTAAGATCCACATGTGAGGGAGAATATATGTCTTTTTTTTTCTGAGTCTGTGTTATTTCACTTAGTGTAACAGTTTCTAGTTTGATCCATTTACCTGCAAATTTCATGATTTCATCTTTCTTTACTGCTGAGTAAAACTCCATCATATAAATGAACCACAATTTCATTATTCACTCATCAGCTGAGGGACACTTAGGTTGCTTACATCTCTTAGCTATTGTGAAAAGAACAGCAACAAACATGGATGTACAAGTGTATCTGCAATAGGATGAGTTCTTTGGGTATATGCCAAGGAGTCGTATAACTAGGTCAAATGTAGGTTCATTTGTAGATTTCTAAGAGTTCTCCACACTGCTTTTCATAGTGGTTGAATCAGTTTGCAGCCCCACCAGCAGTGGATGAGTGTTCCTCTTTCCCCACATCCTCTCCAACATTTGGTATCATTTGATCTCTCGATATTAGCCAGTCTGACTAGGATAAGATGGAATCTTAAAGTGGTTTTAATTTTTATTTCCCTAATTATTAGTGATGTTGAACATCTTTTAAGGTGTTTCATAGCCATCTTTACTTCTTCTTTTGAGAACTCTCTGTTCTGTTCCTTAGCCCACCTTTTAATTAATTGGGTTGCTTCTTGTCTTGGTTCTGTTTTTTGAGTTTGTTATATATTCTGGTTATTAAACCTCTGTCTGATGTGTTGCTGGTGAAGATTTTCTCCTATTCTGTGGGTTTTCTGTTTGGTTCCTTGGTTGCCTCCTTTGATGTACAGAAGCTTTTTAGTTTAATGAGATCCCATTTGTTAATTCTTGCCCTGCCCTTGTTTCCTGAGCAATTGATGTCCGGTTTAGAAAATCCTTTCCTACACCTATATCTTGTATTTTTTTTCCAATGTTTTCTTCTAATAGTTTCTTATAATGTACTGATGAAGAAGAATGGAAACTGAATGTCTGTTGAATAACCCTGAATGGTCAACTCTAAATGAATCTGCTTTGCATATTTCTCCTCTAAAGATTCCCTACCTCACACAGGTGCTGCTGTTGAATCCCCAGAGAGCCCACAGACAGTCTGGAGTAGATTACGCTTAACCAAGCAACATCAGCTCCCCGTTTCCCTGCTGTGATTTCTGTTGGTCATCATACGAGATAAGACTAAGAATGGGATGAATGATTCCCTGAGTTTCCTTCTCATGGAAGTTTTCAGAGCATTATCAGAGTAATTCATTCTGGTAACTATGTGCCTAAGAGAATCTGATTCCAGAGAAAACTGATTCTATACCTAAAATCTTAAAATTCTTATCTCTACAGAGTCATATATGCTAAATAGATTGGATATTTAATTTACTTTTTCACTGTTATAAATATGCAGATCTGTAAAGGGGAAATGACTTAATCTAGTTTATAGTTACCCTGGTCATCTATATTTTGGAGAGAATCACTCTCATTTGTAAAATTAATCCCAATGATGAACTGAGTGTTCTTGTTAAGAACATACCACATCACTTTAATAAGTCACAGTTAGGGGTCTATCTCTATTGGATTACAGAATCATGAAGTGAAATTGTTCTGCTAAATCCTAACCACCATTTATTCTACAGGACAGAGTCCAGAAAAACACAGCCATTCTCCAAACATTTTGATACCATTTTGCAAAACCAGCATAATTCCTTATTGGAAAAAGGACAGAGTGAACTACTGTATAGCTTCCCACTAGTCAGGTTTTGTCTATGCCTTATGTCATCTGAACCTATAGCTACTTTAGGTGTTTCAACACTAGGTGTTGATCAAAGTCCAGTTTCCATGTATTCAGCTATAGACTCAAGCCAGGTAGAACAGGAGCTTGGTAGGAAGAATATGAGTTATTTCTGCTAATTTTAGGCAAGGACTGATTCTCAACTATTTAAGTAGCCCCTGATCAACTTATCAAGATGGATTTGTTGTGACTGGAGACATCACTCAGCTTGATACTTGCTGCTCCTCCAGAGGACCCAAGTTCAGTTCCCAGCATTCATTCCTGTGGCTGACAAACACCTGTTACTCCAGCTCCAGGGAATCTGATAATCTTCTCAGGTATCTGGTTAGCAACAGCATACATGCAGTACACACACACACTCTCTCTCTCTCTCACACACACACACACACACACACTCACACAAGGGGGAATAAGAATTTTAAAAATATTTTATAGGTTTGTACATGGTATTTTTAAGCTGAACTGTTGTTGCCATCCAAATTTGGAGATAATGTTAGTAGAAATCTCTCAAGCAAATCATGCAATAAATCCCAGCACAGTTCATTGCCAGTCATTCCAGGACAGTTTTCTTTTTCCTCATTATCAGCAAAATGGACAAAACTGATGCTTATTACTCCTTTGTGGATCCTGGATATCCCATGGTTACAAAAGCTTTCATGAATCTCAACTCCAGATACATCATGGACAATGCATGATGCAGGCAGCTCTAGGCTTTACTGCCACTCCTCTGAGGTGTTGTGTTTGATCTTTCACCTAGAGAAACTCTCTCAGTTTTATTACTATTCATTTTATAGGTAAAGGTGTCAGACTAGCGCTTCATATGAAAAGTGGCAAAGCATAATGAAGTCAATAAATGAATCTATGTAGTAAATGATTCATAATAAATTATAATATTAATTGATAGGGAAGTCATATTTCCAAAGAGCCACTTCACTAAGGCTTGAGAATTCAGAAAATTTCAAAATTGAAACTTCTCACTTAGTGGAAATTTGAGCAATGAAGGAAGATATCCAGAAACATTTTTTTTGTATTTTCAGCTAGTGATATGCTGAAAGCTGAATTTGGAAGGCAGGTTTAGGGTTGTGCTGTATTTTTCTTACACTACATTAAAAATAGAGATTCATCCATAAACTGATTTTACCTTTTTATTAAGGCTTTATTTAGAAACTATGGGTGCTGTTGGTGTTTGAAGAGTCATTCTTTCAACAGTAAAATAAATTATTTACTTTACCTCTCTATTCATATACAGAAACAGATATTCATATCTCTACCACAGAAGGCAGGAGATTAACCTGATATTTCTAATTCCATTTTAAAGCACAGACTTTAAGTATTCTCCTTTCAAATAAGTATTTCCTACTTCTAACAGAGAAAGCCATTGTTTGATCAATTCTCCCATGAAAACTAACTCTATCATCTTCTCCTACACTTGCATACATCTTTTCCCACAAATTACTATAGAGATGTAACATCAGATACCACTCTGTGGTCATAAACATTTCTTTTATTGCATAGATATGTTTCTCAAAATCTTTGATTAGTCAAGAGGACACGTGACCCACCACAATTACAGGACATTTTGAGAGATGCTCTGGAGCTACTAACAAATGAGACAGTTTTAACTACGTGAGGGCAGAGAGGGATGTGGGCAGGCATCTCCTAAGTGAGCGTATATATGACCTTGAATCCATTGATGTTATATAGGAAGTCTTAGAAGGTTGGCTCTTGCCAAATCTGATTATGCAACAGATTATATCACTGTTTCCTTTTGGGGTTCTCTGATACCTAGTGTCAGTCATTTTGGGCAGATTCATACCCTTGTAAATGTCTAGCATTAGCCATTTTGACCCATGCTGTAAATCCAAGTCATTCTGTCTAAACCTAAACAGGCCTTTGAAGCCTCAAATCCCTTCACCCTTGATACCATTAACCTGTGTGAATGTCATTCCCTTTTACCCATAAGATCCAACCAGTATTTATACTTCCATTTGAGGAAATACTCTAGACTCCATGAATTTCCTTTAATTTAATTTGACTTTTATTTCTTGTGTATGAGCGTTATGTCTACATGTGAATAAGTGCACTCATGTCATGTAAAGTCTGTGGAGGACAGAAGAGCGTGTCAGATCCCCTGAACCTGGAGTTACAGACTGTTAGCTGCCCTGTGTGTACTAGGTTTTGAACCCGAGTCTTCTTCAAGAACAGCCAGTGCGGTTTCCTCTCTGCTGCTTCTTTCCACTCACTGTCAATTCTATGTTCTTCTCTGTTAACCTTGTTTAGCCCCCATTGTTCTAGGGACAGACACTGATAACTCTTACCTTTTAGGGCTGGAAAAGATTTGACAGTGACAGAATATACAGATTTAAGGAACATGGTAGGCTGAGGACCATGAATGAACCCTTGTTAGTAGAGGATTTCCACTCAAAAAGAGAATGGCTTAAGTTAAGATTGGATTGAGAGCAGGAACAATGATATTGAGTTGTCTGGGAGAAATGATGGCAGATGTGTATAAATATAAGCAGAGCTAAGAAGGAAAGTCAGTCTCATCACATGGGAAGGAAGGCTATTCCTCATTTGGGTGGCTGTGCTGGTAGTATTGAGGCTCCCTCTCCTTATAAATCTTGGCCCTGGAGTCATTTTATGCTTTAAATGTGAATATAATTACTGCTCTTTTATTTCACATAAAGTATATCACTGAAATGAATCCACGGGGGGGAAGGTAATGAGTGACCAATAAACTTTACAGGCACCAGTGAAAGGAAACTGTACATTTTTACAATTCTGAAATTGTGCCATAATTAACAGTGCCTGTCTGAGACAGAAAAGTAGCAATAAAGCATGTGCTGATAACTGAAATTAATCAAGGTAAGATGCTATTCACAGAACACAGGATTAATACTGTCACTCTGGCAGCCAGAGCAACACATTCATCATAGAAAAATCTGCATATCACTAATTTTGCCTGGGACACCTGGGACCCTTTGTACCACTGCTGAGTTGCTGAGATGAACAAGCCTTGCAGTCTGTGCCCAGCCCTGCCCATTCCCTGATGATGTGTATGTGCCCAGAGTACATTCCATCGTTCTGAAGAATTCTTAACAGGCTCCTTATAACCTGTGCTGGAGTCAGTTAAACATCACATAGGTTGTTTCCATTTCATGGCTATTGGGAATAAAACATCAAACAATCATGAATGAAGAAGTATCTCTGCCATAGGACATAGAGTCATTTGGTGTGTGTCCAAAAGTGGTATTGGTGGATCATGGGGTGTATCTATTTCTGGCTTTTCGACCAATCTCCACACTGTTTTCCATAGTGGCTTCACAAGTTTCCTCTCCCCATATGCAGTGAGTAAGATTTCCCCTAGCCACATATCCTCATGATCATCCATCTCTCCATCTTTTTCTCTTTCTTTCTTTCTTTCTTTCTTTCTTTCTTTCTTTCTTTAAAAAAAATTCTTTCTTCTTTTTCTTTTTTTAACCTTAGCCATTCTGACTAGGATAAAGTGAAATATCAAGGCAGTTTTAATCTGTGTTTCCTTGGCAGCTAAAAATGTTGCCTATTTAAAAAATACTTTTCAGATATTAGTGTTTCATCTTTCAAGGACACCTTATCTATGTCCTTACATGACAGACTACGTGTTCACTGGTCTTTAAACCAGTTACATTGTGATATGAATCAACTCAATTATCTCTTGAAATGCCCTGTCTCTAAGTAAGTCACATTCTGGAAGTTAGAACCTCCACATGTGAATTTTGAGGAAACATTACTCATCTCATAATGAGTAGAGTTTCTCATACATCCTGTCAGGGTGTGTATAATTCCATATATGTACAATTAAGGGTGTGTACAATTCACTTTTGTGGTGTTCATTTTGATCCTGGATTAAGGTGATGTCAGAAAACTGCTCTACTGTTCATTATTTTTCTATTATAATGTGAAATTACCTAGAATGTGTTAATGCTTTTCTTTGATGACTCATTAAAATTTTATGAATTCATACATTTAAGTTTCAACAACAGATTTAACACATTATTGAGTTACCCAGAGTTCTCTGGATTTGACCAATTTTTTTTATCCTATTCAATTTAAATTTTATTTTGTTATAATCTGATCCCAAAATTTTTTTTAAAAAGGATTTTTTAGTTGGAAGCTATTTCAGGCTTGCTTTGAATTTTCCTCATTCAAGATTCAAAAATATATAGTCTTGAGGGGCATAGTGGCATATGCCTTTAATCCCAGCACTTGGGAGGCAGAGGCAGGCAGATCTCTGTGAGTTCAAGGCAAGCCTGGTCTACATAGTGAGTTCCAGGACAGCTGGGGCTACAGGGAGACCCTGTCTCAAAAAAGACCAAAAAAAAGTCTTTCACAGATTAATAATTTTTTAATGAATTATAAGATTTAGAAACCGTGGATGTTGGTGATGTCTAGAAAGATAGACTCCTGGGGCTAGAGAAATGGCTCAGCAGAAAAGAACACTGGCTGCTCCTGCAGAGGACCCAGGTTTGATTCCCAGAGCCCACATGTTGACTAGCAACTCTCTATAGTTCCGGTTCCAGGGGATTTGAAAGCCTCTTCTGACCTCTGAGAGCACTGCATGACACAGGTGCACTTACACACATGCAGGCAATACACACATACACATAAAATAAAAATAATAATAAAAACTTAAAAAGATAGATTCCCATCTACATTAAGGGAAAGAATCCAGTACCACTTTATCTACATATATGTACAGAGAGACACTTAAAAAGGTCTTTAGTTAAAGAGAAAAGAGTTTATACATATACTTCTAATACTTGTGTTACAAAATGAACACTTTATACACTTAAAAGGCAATCAGTCTACAATTGTCATCACCCCTGTACTTTCTATTAAACATCTTATTCCAAATATATCCACACAAATGCTCCACTCTGGTAGTCCATCTGTGGCCACCACCATACATATCTTTGTACCCATACATATATGTCTACCTCACCTACTCGAAGCCTGACTCCAACACAGAAGACCCCTACATTTTTAAATGATACTTTCATTCTATTGATTTTAGTCATATACTCTCAGCCAGCAATACCATCACCTTCGTAGGGAAACACACTTTGAACCACACTGCAGTTGCAATTCCCCATAAGGAGCCTCTACTTTCAATCCTCCATGCTTCCCTGTTGATCCCACTCAAGCTGTACTGACCCAAGCACGACCATTGAGAGTTTTGTTCCACTAAGTGCAGGAGGATGTCTGATACAGGTAGAGCATGCAGACTTAGAAAACATTGTAGGCTCCTGGGTATGAACGTGAGTTGGTGGTAAAAAAAAAAAAACAAAAACAAAAAAAAACACCTCTAAAACTGAATACAATGACTTGATTTAAGACGAGATAAACAGAAGAGTAATAACCTGGAGCATGTAGGCAATATCATACAGGATTGTGCGCAGTCATAAGGTGAGCAAAGAAGGGAGTTCATCCTTCTCATCTGGGAAGGAAGCAAATCACTAAGTGGCTGGGCCTGATGGATGGGATGTGACAGTGTAGTCATGGATGGAGTAAGATGGCTTAGACTGGGAATGCAGGTTACAGATCCTGCCTTTATTAGAGTGCATGACTCGGGATTGCTATTAATCTTCTACTACATGCCAAATCTACCAGGGAAATGAAGTAAAGAAGAAAATTAGTCATCATCAGGTAAAAGTACCTGCCATGAATGTCTGATGACCTGAATTTCATTCTTGGAACCCACTTAAAAACTACAGAGGCCCATGTCTCTAATCCCAGAATTTTATGGTAAGATTAGAGGCAGAAACAGAATTATGTCAAACATCATGGAATGGCTAGCCTAGAGTTTAATGCAAACAAGGGAGAACCTGCATCAAATGTTCATTGTGGCACACACATGCGTGTACGCACACACACACACACAAACACACACACACATTTTTAAAGGAAGAAAATCAGTGAACGAAAACACTCGGGTATTAGGGAATGAGTCTGTGAACCTTTTTCCACTTGTGAGATTGTGCCATAATGCATTACCCCTGTCCTAGCTGAAACTGTACCAAGGAAAGCATGCAGTGACCTTGAACTATTCAAAATAATATGTACTCTCAAGACACTATATTATTTTTGTCTTTTTTAACTACCAATGCACCATATGATCTTTGTAGAAAAATATCCACAATCCTATCCTAGTCTGAGTGACATGAGGATCCTGGTGCCTTGGGGAGATAGCAGCATAAACCAGACATACGGCTGTGTCAAGAACTGCTCATTTGTCTGTACCCAGAGCACCACCCATTTCCCTGAGAACTTCTTCATAGTCTGCTCACAACTAGTACAGGACTTATTCCTAGTCAGGATACAGATTGAACATGAGAACCCTTACTCAGATCCGGGGGTTCCTGATTCCCTGTCTCCCAAGTAAGGACATGAAAATTGGAATCTGCTTAGTTCAGATCACAGCTGACTGGTTCCTCAGGAAACTTCTCCTGTGACATGCTTAATTGTAGGGTCTGAGTTTTGGAGCTTTAATTCCACGTGTTATTTGTGATGTCCAAATAAACCAGTCTCAATCTTCCCTGTTTTCATTTCTGGGAAACAATCACTTGCAAGGCTAGTATGGGAATTCATAGCTAAAGAGACTGGTATCAGCAGAAACTAAAGCTCTTGATCTATAAGCCATCCCACTTAACAGATGGGGTTTCATTAAGGTTCAGTGAAAGTGGAACTGGGGCAGAGTGTCCTCTCACCATAAGAAATCTGGAGTCTAAAAATGCTACAATTTATTATTGTCAACACTGTTGAGACATCCTTCCCATAGACAAATGACAAAAAAAGCAGAATTGTAAGAACACACTGCCTGAGAAGTTCCTATTGGTGCCTAATTTGGCTGAGATTAATCCTAAAATGCACAAGGTTTAATGGACATTGTAAGGTCTTAGTAGAGGCAGTCAAGCAATCTCCTTAACTTCTTTCTCTATATCTTTCTTTTCTGCCTCAACAGAAATAGGGTACATGATTCCCATAGGCTCTTCTGGGACCTTGACCCCATCTTGCTGAGGTTGCGGGAGAATACCTAACTAACCTGGGTGAGCTATACAATTCCTCCCAAGCTCCCATCTCCCTACTTTGGGATGATCTCCAGCCACTCCCATTAGTCCAGAGCTCAAGCCTTCTCCATTAGCTAGTAAGAACCAGCATATTTTGTTCCCATAAGCACTCTTTGGGTTTTGGTGCTGTCCTGTTGAGGCTGCCAGAGAGTGCCTGAGTATCTAGGAGATATAGCCTTATCCAGTCCTGATAGGTCACAATTCACCTGCTTTGAGACCAATCCCCATCACTTGGCTCCAGAACTTACACCTTCTTTGCTTAGCTAGTTGGAACCAGCCTTGCAGATACCCACCACATCGACTGGGCCTAGGCTCCTTTGCCCTCCTGAAGAGTTCCTGGATAGCCTGCTTGGATCCATTCAATCCCTCCAATTAAAAAAAAATTAAAGGAGAAAAACTAAAGCTCAGAGTAACTAACTATTGAGACTAGATCAGAAAGAAACAAAGCTACATCAATAATATAAACAGAATTAAACTTCAACACAATAAAGTCAGGCCTGAGTTTCATATCACACATAAGCAACAAAAGAAATCCATATACCCAGACGACAATGAAAACACATAGCAGTTGCTCAGTCTGACATGCTGCTCCAGGAACACAGATTCTGTCACAGAAAATCAGGCTCAGAAGTTGCATGTATCCCTAGCCAAACAGAGACCATTTCTTACCAATATTAGAACTTCAACACAGTAGTCTCAAACACTCAGAAGACATAAAACCTAACAGAATTCATGGCAAATGCCTTTAACCCTCCCACAGAGGCAGAGGCATGCAGATCTCTGTGAGTTCAAGGACAGCCTAGTCTATATAGCAAGGTGTAGGTTAGGTGGGACTATAGGGAGACCCTGTCTCAAAATGACCATAAAACAAAGTGAAACCTGAGAAATTGGAGTAACAGCGGCAGACAAATATAAAACCATCCACTTAACCAAGATGAGATCAGATATCTATCAAGAAACAACCAAGGACAGAACTCCAGATGCCTGGGCTCCATCAGAAAAACACAAGCAACATGGAGAACTAATATGTCACCTCCAGAAATTAGCACACTCATGGAAAAATTCCTAAGAAAGGCAATCCATCAGAAAAACACAAGCAACATGGAGAACTAATATGTCACCTCCAAAAATTAGCACACTCATGGAAAAATTCCTAAGAAAGGCAAAATAACATTCAT
>NW_008352508.1:40622-47895 GCF_000622305.1 Nannospalax galili
AGGACAGGTATAAAAGGTGAGTGAAAACCGTGACACACACTGTTGAATGAGGTAAGTAAAACAATTCAAGGCTTGAAATTAGAATTCACTGAAGGTATAGAATCTCCAGGGAAAAGCCAGACAAAGAAAACTAGAAATTAAAAGCTCTGGAAGTTATTTACAAACACACACTGAGCCCATTAATATTCTAGAAAGCTCTGTAAGCTTTCTGATTCATAAATCAGGCACAGTCTCTCAGGCAGATGGAGGAAGTGTGCAGGTCCAGGACTGTGTAGGGTGGAAGCAGCTGGTGTGACGCTGAGTGGGGGTTTTTGTTCAAGTGTGAAGCACTGTGGGAGGAGAATCATAATGCTGTACACAGTAATAATCAGCCAGGTCTTCAGCCTCAACACTGCTGATGGTGAGAGTGAAATCTGTCCCAGACCCACTGCCTATGAAACGATCAGGGACCCCAGATTCCCGTTCGGATGCCAAGTAGATCAGCAGTTTGGGAGCCTGTCCTGGTTTCTGCTGGTACCAGGCCAAGTACTGGATATAACCAAGTGAAACACTCTCGCTGGATTTGCAGTTAATGGTGACCCTCTCTCCTGCTGACACTGCCAGAGAGCGAGGAGACTGGGTCATAATGATGTCTCCACAGGCACCTGCAATTAGGAAGAAACATTGATTGTACACACATACACACATATACACATACACACACAAACTCATATATAAATACATACACATATGCAAATATATAGAGAGATTTTATAATAGAAGCATTGGAATTTGACATTTACAATCTATAAAAGTATTTTTCAGTATTCACATTGTGTTCCTATAGGAAATAGTAATTATATCTCATTATATCTTATAATTATCCATATCTCCTTAATAATATTAATCTAAAGATGCTGTGACAGTTTTAAACTTCTCACCAGACACCCAGAACAGCAGGGCCATGAGGACCTGTGTCTGTGACACCATCTTGCTGTACATGTCTCTGATGCACCTCGGTTTTCACTAATTAGGCCTGGTTTATAAAATCTGAGCAGCTGGGCTGGGCCTGGAGGGGCCTATGCAAAGCAGTCAGCAGATATAAAGGCAGATTGTTGGGCATGAGGGAACCTGGTGTAAATCAACAACTGGAACACTGTCATAGAAAGTGAAAGTAATGAGTGAAAGGAGTCAACACAGAAGCTGAAGGTGAACTTAGAGCTCTGAAACCAGAACTTCTAGACCCACTATGACATGTTTTCATTTAAAACCTACGATACATTCCAGTGCATTTAGTTCTAAAGAAACGATATAATAATGACCCCAAATCTGTGATCCTTGGAAAATACAAGGCATTTAAAAATATCCAGGAAGATCAAAAGAAATGAGCAAATATAGGGAAATTAAGAGGATGAGAGAAAGGAGGGAAGGATGGGAGACCAGGAGGTCCAGAGGAAGGTGGTTTAGCTGTGAGATAAAAAGGGGGCAAGAAATGGAAAGACAAGCAAGCAGCAACTGTTTATGACTTTTTGCAAATTTCGTACAATATATTGATCAAATATAGATTTCCATCCCCCGTCTTCACCCTCTACCAACACCTGTTCCAATTTCACCTCTCTCTCCCTTCCTTTTTCTCCCCATCGTCAGACACAGAGACACATACAGACACACAGATACACACACACAACATAGAAACACACACATACACAGAATAACTTATTTAGCATTGAAAAGAAATGCTGTATGCTGGAACTGCAATGCTGAACTCAGTCTTGCAGTATCTTAGAATAGTTTCAGTCTAAAACTCACATTTATCTGGACATTCATCTGAGATTGTATCTATGCAAAGGATGCTATAGCTGACATGCTCACGGAGAGTAAATTGAATATCCTTGCCTCCAAAACTGTAACAATTAATCTATGATGTTCACAGCAAACATGTTTGTGGTTCTTTTAAAATGACAGCCCCCCAAATCTAATAAACCATGCTATAGTGTAGAAAGTTATTTTGGGGAAAAGATATAATTAATGATTTTTTCATATTATCTTTAATTAAAAATAAAAGAATATGAACATTTTGAGGCCTGGATCTACATATTCTTTCCTCACATAACTTGAAAAACAATTATGTTTATTTCAGGACTCCATTATATTTTTAAGGTGCTGTTCTATATGTGTCTAATCTGAATAATTGATAATAAATGAAATTTGAGTTCACTACAGCAGTCACAAAGCAAATTTATAAACTTTAGCAAATGATTGGATAAGAGGACAACTTGATGGAAACTGACCATGACATTTCATATTCTAGACCTTAGAACCTGGGAGCTTTCACAGTTCACATCCTAGTTCACTCACTTATATGATGGTATCTTCACAGCTTCTGATCATCTCCACTGGCTAGATTTCAAAGTGAAGGAAAGTGCTATTGTTTCAAATAGCTGGGCAGTTACTCATCTGAACTCACAACAATGGCCACAGTATGGACAAGTCCCACCTAAGCTCAAGTCAGATGAAATTGCAGCATGGAACTGGGGAGGTGGATAAGAAAGCCTAACTGTATCTGAGGAAATATTGACAACCAATGGCTGTGGGTACACGGAGAGTCAGTCTTATGTTAGAGAAACTCTGTTGGTTGACCAGGCTCCAGTGATGGTCCCACTGATGGGCATTTAGGGAAACAAGTTTGACTCTAAAGGCCACCATACATATATATATATATATATATATATATATGGGTGTGGAGATGTACACACCTTTGATTCTATTTCAGAGTCTTCTCCAATTTTGTTATACAGTCAGATTTCTCACTGTGCTCACCTAGGTTCCAAATAAGCTGAAGTAGACCTTAATCCAAAATAATAACTTGATGTCTGCATTAGTACTTACATAAATTACTGAGAATATTTAACATCTTCTTCCTTTTTTCTCTTCTCCTCTCTCTGTCTCCCTTTCCTTCACCTTGCGTGTGTGAATGTGTGTGTGTGTGTGTGTGTGTGTGTTTTAACTCCTTAGTGAGTTTTTTATTTAAATAAACTTGCTAACCTTTGCCTATTTTAATTATCTTTCCAAAGAGTCAGCTAATGCTTGTATTGATCAACTTCCCATTTGGGGTTGCATATTTTATAAATCTTTGCTTTAATCTCCATCAACAAAGCCTACTCCTACAAAGCCCATCTGTGTTCCCCCTTTCACTTGGCTAACTCCTACTCATTCTTCAGTTTATGCATCATGTCTTTCAGGAAGCTTTCGCTGACCCTCCAGGATGATTTACGTGCTCATCCTCTGGCCTCCCCCAGCAACTTCTAGCCCTTATCATCCCATGTTATAATTAGTGATCTGTTTGTCTCTCTCCTCTCTATCTATATGTGTGTTTGTGTTTGTTTATGCAAATATAGAAGCAAGAACAATGGCAGAATATCTATCAGTTTATAAAGACCAGATATCAAACATCACTATTCACTATCAAGAGTACAAATTTTTCCCAGTTTCCACTTTACAATTAACAGGACTTCTGAATCTGCAGTAGTTATATAACTTTATATAAAATAGTGAAACTAGATTCCTGTTTCTCACACTGCACAAAACTTAATTCCAAATATATCAAGGACTTCAACATAAAAACCAATACACTAAATCTCACATAGAAGAAAGTATGGAGGTCACTAGACTTTAGGGACTCAGGAATAAACTTTCTGGACAGGACCCTGTTTGTGCTGGCATTAAGACTAACATCTGACAAGTTGAGCCTCACCAACTATAAATCTTTTGTACAGCAAAGAACACCATCATCCAACTGAAGAGGCAGCCTAAAGAATGGGAGGAAAATTCAACTATTCAACTACACATCTGACACAAGGTTTGTATATAGAATATATGAAGACACCAACAAAACATCACCAAGAAAAGAAGCAACAATTATGACAAGGAACTGAACAATGAAAATTCATTTGAAATTTCATCTCACCACAGTCTGAATGACTAAGATCCAAAAAATACATGATACTAAATGTTGGTGTGGATGTGGGGAAAGAGGAGTACTTATTCACTGCTGGTGGGAATGTACATTGTGTACTCAGTACGGAAATCGGTGTGGAGAGCCCTCAAAAAGCTAAAAATGTATCTCCAGCATAATCTAGTTATGTTACTCTTGGGCATATACTTAAACAACTCTCCATCCTAGTACAGAGTTCCTTGTCTATCGACTTTCGTAGATGCTCTACTCACAGTAGCTGGGACATGAAAGAAACCTAAATGGCCATCAATTGAAAATAGATAATGAATGTATGGTGCATTCACAGCGGAATATTACTTATACATTAAGGAAAAAATATGAAATTCACAGAAAAATGACACTGCAAAACAAACATCATCTGTGAGATAACCCAGACCCATAACTGTCATATGTCCTCTCTCATAAGTCCTCTCTCATCTTTAGAGATGTGTGTTTCAAATAGGAAATCCATAGGGTTCAGGATAACAAGAAAATGTCATGGGAGGGGAGGTAGAATAAAGTGACATAATGGGAGAAATGGGAATAATGTCATAGGAAAGGTTTAATGACAGGCTAATGGGAGTTCACAGTAGAGGAGAGAGCATGAGGAAAGATAATTAGCAGTAAAATTTTTCTCAATTCATATCAAAATATACAATGTAAGATTATATATATATATATATATATGAAGCACAAATATTAAGTGAGGAATGTACCACCTTCTGATCGGATTTACAATCTGCTTCAAGGATGAGGACCATAGTTGGCACTGTTATTATGGCCAGGAGCCTGTGGATGGGCAGGTCACAGGCCATAGGGGAGAAGTGTTATTGGTTATTCTGCTGAGTAATCAAAGTAGTAAAACAACTACTAACGACTTATTGTTATATTCACAGATTTGAGCCTCTCTCAACCGAAAGCAGAGGCAGCAGATATATATTAACAGAGACACAACTGCTCAACGTGCAGAGAATAAAAGATCTCAGAGTGTGGGATTCTAAATGGATTCCTATTCTGAACCCTCTCCTCCCAAGGATCAGGGTATTTACAGCAGAGGGGTGGGTAGATTTTAGGAGCCAGAAGTAGTGTCCAAATACAAGTAAACCTGAACTGTATTTCATACTCACATAATCAAGATTAAATTCTGTTCTATGAAAATACAAATATGAGTGAAGACGCTTTGAAGAAAGTCTTTGTTGGTGCTTTCTATCTTCATGGACATGGTGCATGACAGCATCACATCACTTTATAAGGTATTTTGTAAGGGACAGGAGAGAACTGATGTCAATCCACTCAAAACATGTCCACAAGGTTTCCTGCTCAGTGAATGAAATTACCAGAAATTTCATGTGTCCTTTTTTTGGTACATCACAAAACTATACAACTGTTTATCATATGCTAGGGAAAAAAGTAGTAATTTTTCATTGATTTTACAATTTATAGTGACAGTTCTTATTTTTCTAGCCTACACATATACTAATTATACATATATGCTGGAAGTTATTCTATAGCATATTTACATCATGTTAGAGATGGCTAATAAAGTGTACCCTAAAAAGATAATGTTTAAGGTTTTGGTGCCCAGGTGTTAGATCCCACCACTTAGAGATGATTGGTTCATGAGGGCTCTGACACAACAAAGGACATCTCTCTCTCTCTCTCTCTCTCTCTCTCTCTGATTCCTATATGTCAGGGGGTGTGTAGCTTTTTGTTGCCATGCCCAACCTCCATGAAATTTTAACTTTTCATTAGCTCCACAGCTATGAACCAAATCTGCCATTTTCTGAATCATCTGGGAATGTGAGACAAAATTAGTCTTTGCTCCTTTATGTTGGATTCCAAAGTTGCTTTGGCAGAATTAAGAAACAATTATTGTACTTATCACAGTCCACACAGCACCACAGCTGTCCAGGGAAACAGCCAGCACATCTCTGTCCCCATTTTAAAGGTTTGGGAATATGTTGAAAATTAAGAAGGGCCAATTCCTATGGACACAGCTTTAAAATATATTTTTCAGATAGTTATATGTAGTATATAAATCTCTTCATCCCTGCTGTGGATGCACAGGAGATAACCAGTTTAGGAACCTGTCCTGGTTTTTGCTGATACCAGGCCTAGTAGTTGCTTCCAGTTAATGGTGACCCTCTGTCCTGCTGACACAGCCAGAGAGCAAGGAGACTGGTCATAATGATGTCCCTACAGGCACCTGAAATTAGGAAGAAACAATGAGCACTAAACATATCGAGAGAGACTGTAATAGAAATATTGAAAATTGTCAGTTAAAGAGTCCTGTAAAATGGCAATATGGCAGGTTTTTTATTGTGTTCATTAGGCAAAAATTCATTATACCACAGTACGTCCTATCAGTATCTCTCTCTCTTTAACAATTTTACTCTGAAGAGATTGTAATAGTTTTAATGTTCTCAACAGACATCCAGAGCAACAGGGACATGAGGACTTTGGTCTGCGGTACCGTCTTGCTGTATCTGTCTTTCTGATACAGCTCAGTTGTCATAGCAAAGGCCTGGTTTATAAAACCTGAACAGCTGGGCTGAGCCTGGAGGGGCCTATCCAAATAAATCAGCAAAATAAAGGCAGATTGCCTTGCCAATGGACAGTGAGAGTATCTGGTATAAATCAACAGCCAAAAATACCATCAAAGAAAGTGAAAATAATGACTTGAAAGGAAGTTAACATAGAGGATCAAAGATGAGCTTAGAGCTACGAAACCACAAATCATTAAGTCCTCCAATAACAAGAATTTGTTCAATATCTGACACATTTCAGTGTCTTTTTAAAATAGAAATAGTAGGACAGCTTCAAACAATAATCTGGGGAAAATAATAAAATATGCAAGAACAAAGGAAAGAAACAATTATAGGGGAAGGTGAGAAGAAGAAAGAAATGAAAGAAGGATGGAGGGAGGGAGGCGGGGAGGGAGGAAAGGAAAAATTTGCACAGCAGGGAGGTAAAAAGGGAAAAGAATTGGAAAGACAAAGCAGGCAGCAACTTTGGACCAATTTATCTCAGCTTCAAGGCCAATCGATCTAATGCTAACGATCATTACTTCAAACATCTGAGTTCCAGTTTCTGGGCTATGCATAGACTGGCTCAAAGAGTCAAACAGGCCTAGAGGAACCCTGGAGGATCCCCATTTGATACTATTTTGAGAGGGGCTAGAAACTCACAAACTCTTAACAATATTAACAACAAAAAAGCAAATAAACAAAAATGCTGGAATCTATTTCCAAACCTGCTGGGAAGTGGAAGAGGTCTATAAAGTAACTTGTAGATGATGGA
>NW_008352508.1:47945-63506 GCF_000622305.1 Nannospalax galili
TATATGTGTGTTTGAGTCATAGATCACGAAGAAATAATGCTGGTACTGGCTTGAAGCCATCATCCCCACTGCTTAGTTTTCATAGTGCTATAAAGTACTATTCATTCTCCTATAAAAAAGCAATCATTAAACTATTCAACTCTGATCTCTGTGAGCTATGAAATGACTAGCCTGGCAAGACATGCACACTGGTGCAACAGTGGCTTAGATATTATGGGAATAGCCAACCATCCTTTGATTGTATTTGAAGCCCATTCCACAAGATGAAATCCATACCTGTACCCATTATTGGATCAAGATCCTGTGACTTATCAGGACATAGCCAATAGGGGAGAACCTATTATTGTTATTTTTGCTAAATTCACATAGTATTAAAACAATTCCTAAAGACTTATCATTACATCCATAGATTAGTGCATCTCTCTACCCTCATCATATTAGTTTTTCTTCCAATAGATGATGATTAAAAATGAGACCTAAAACTGGCCACAATGCACAAAATAAGAGACTGCAGTATCATCAGCCCTAAATGTTACCTCTACATCACATCCCCTCCCAAGGCTCATAGATCATTGCAGAAGTGGGGATGGACATATTGTAAGAGGCAGAGACAGTCGCTAACTATAATGAAACTGTTTTCTGGATACAAGAGTGTTGTCTCACATATGAACACCCAGGGATTGTGAGTGTATCAGAAGACTGAAACCATGCAAAACCTCAATATGGAGAGGGAGGTGGACATGAAGTCCCAACCCTGGCTGACAAGGTACTGGCAACTGATGGCTGATAGGAGACAGAGGGCTACTTTTCTTTAGTGGTATGTTCCTAAGAAGAATGACCATATGTCAGTGGATTTCTACACACCCAAGGGTATATGGCAGCATAAATTGGATTTAATGAATAGAAAGAGAGAGAAAAAAAGAAAGAGAAAGAAAGAAAGAAAAGAAAGAATGAAAGAAAGAGGATGCAAAATTAGGTGGTATGGATGGGGTGGAGCTGGGAGGTGTTGTGAGGGGGTGAATATAATCAAAGTACATTTTATGAACTTCTCAAGAAAAAATAAAATGAGAAAGAAAATGTAAGAAAAACACGAAGATGAAAAGCAACTAGAAAAATAATATTTCATACAGAAAATATCACTGTAGAATAGCACTGTCAAGATTTTTCATTCTAGAAATGCATGGTGTACATGGGTCTATTAGTCAGCAACATATAAATTAGTTTAAGATATCTTCTTATATGGTAACTCAGATAATAACCTCTCTGGAAGGGTTTATAACCATACTAAATCCTCAAGAAATATTTCAAATATTTTACAGAGACAATAGAACATATAGTCAGAGATTCTTGGCACATAAAAATGAAAAAATGGAGGTTTGAGTATGAATGAATAATAGCAGGAAATATGAGTTTTTTCTGTAATTCTCCAGTCTGTATACTTGCCCAATGGTTACGTTTACATTTTGTAATTTCATCAATTTTAGGAGGAATGCCTTTAACCTTTTCCTCCACATAACCATAATGAATAGAGCACTCCCCAGAGACCTAATTCAAAATATTATTTCATTTTACAGATGCAGGCAATCAGATACAGTCACACATGGCCTGCGTTCATCTGGGAAGTCAAGGCATCAAGAGCTTAAAAAAAAAAAAAGAAAACCTGAGACTGTTGAATGCATTCCTGTATTCATTGTTCCCTTCCCAGTCACACATGGCCTGCATTCATCTGGGAAGTCAAGGTATCAAGAGCTTAAAAAAAATAAAAAGAAAACCTGAGACTGTTGAATGCATTCCTGTATTCATTGTTCCCTTCAGTTATCACATCTTTTTCAAAATGAGCAAAGTCCTTCCGATTTTTGAACCAAAAGGATCCAGAGCCACCATGTGCTATATCCCAAATCTCTGTAGTCTACTTTCTAAGCAGTCCAACAAATTTCCCTTTGTTAAGATCACTTTATTTTGAAGATGAGGCAATAGTTACTTTATAGAATGGCCTTCTTTAAAAATACATGTTTTCTTCATATTTTAGTTTATTGTTGAACAATTAGCATTTTCTGATTTCCTAGGATTATAATAACAGACTCAACTAGTTCACATAAATACCATTGAGATATTGTGCCATATTGTGCATACTTTGAGAAAGCTCAAATGGTAGACATCATGTCAAATATCTTCAAAGTTTCTTTTTCCTGTTGCTTCTGAATCCTAATGTTTTCATTTTATAATAGCACCAGTGATACTGGATTATGTCCCCAACAAACTCTACACTTTAACACCATTGCCTCTTTAAATGCTGGTTCCACTGTGCTCATGAATCATTTGTAGTCTTAGCATATGACATGAATATCCCCATGGTGTACCTGTTACTCAATCTCTTAGGTAAGGAAGAACAACACTGGAAATTTACTTAAACCACTGTGGTCAGTGCTGAATAAATTCATCATGCTCTATTCTTGTAACAGGCTTAACCGAGCATATTTGTTGCATGATTGCAATCTCAGGTGCAAAATGTGGCATTCAGACAATCCATTTTCCATCCTCCCTGTCGACATCGTTATGAGACAGAGTCACAATTACTTGCTGCAAAGTCAAAATATGTAGGCCACTTTAGCAATTGGCACTAACAGAAATTAAGTTAAGATCCAAAGCTCCTGACCTATTATATATGCAGTTTCCAATCTAGGGTCACATCGAGGTTCAGTGGCAATGGATCTGGAGCAAACTATTTCCTCACTATCAGAAGTCTGCTGTCAGATGTTGTGACATAACTGCCCGTATGATGTGTATCCTCCCACAAGGATGCAAATAATACCATAAATCCCTATAGAAACCAATCTTTGAGGCTGGATTGCACCAGATCCTCTTCTGAGTGCTTCTTCCCATAGAGAACATTTATCAAATGCAACTTGGTATAGAAGAATAACTGGAATGTTTTGGTAGAAGTGGGCAGGGAAGCCCTTGCATCATAACTCTCCATTCTCCTTCCCCTCAGTACCATAGAATGAGGCCTCCTCTTGACTTTTTTAAGTGCAGAAGTTGTTGTCCCTGAGGCATCTGTGTTTTGTCATCAGTTGGAGTGCATATAGTACAATAGGAGGCATTGTAGGTGTGACAAGCAGGTACTCTTTGATATGGAAAAATGAGTTCACATTACAGCAATTAAATGGCTGAGGTAAGTAGTCAGGAAAGTAGGTATTAGAAATAGGGGAGACTCATTTAATGGTCTACAGTTCATGATGTCTGGTCTAGTTGCCAGAGCTCTTTGTCACTGAAGGTATGAGCTAACCGGTTATGTGTCACTGAGACTCAGTCCTAGTACCACAGAACTGGAACACTGAAGCCTACGTCCACCTGCAAAACCACAGTGAAGATTCTACAGCGCTCACCTCTGCCCATGAGTCTGTCATCAATTGTGTGTATATATTCTATTCACCCATTCTTACTCTAAAACCTCATGGAAAACTCTACAGAAAAATCATTGAGGGCTGTAGACATGGCTCAGCAATTAAGAACACTGGTTGTTCTTGCAGAAGACATGGGTTTGAATCCCAGCACCCACATAGCATCTAACAACTCTCCGTAACTCCAGTTCCAGGGATCTGACAGCCTCCTCTGTCCTCTGCCTACATGCAGGCAATACACGCATATACATAAAATAAAAATACTAAATGAAATATTATTTAAAAAATCATTCAATAAAAAAATGTGTCCTTTCTAAATTAGTCCAGAAGTAAACATCGACATTTATGTAACAGGTAATATCTTAGAAATCAACAGCATCTTGCCTTATGGAATATTAGAGGATATTAATGAAAAGTTCTTTTCTCTGTGATGCCATTCCTGCTTTTATGCTTACTAAATGATTTTTCTCTTAAAGACAGAATTATTGTCAGTTCTCCATCCTCATAAAGAGTCATGGAAGCACACTTCCCAGATTCACTTTTTCTCCTGCAATCTCAAAAATTTGCCATGAGTTATAGAAATTAAAATTGTAGGAGCAAATAGCTAGTAGCATTTATAGGAAGATGCTTGGACTGGTACTGGTGAAGACCAAGAATCATCAGTAAGGTGTTGGAGGCAACTGAGAGAATCCAACCCATGACCCTGTTCTCCTTTGACAAGTCTGGAATTTTGGAGGACATACCTTAGAATATATGTACTCTGAAGGAGTACTGGAGAATCCCCTATTTCAATATCCAGTTCCTCCCAATAAATGTCACATTTTATGAATAATAACTGATTTCACTGACCATAATACTTGACCATAAAAACTTAAAAAGGAAAGATTTATTAAGACTCAGTTTCAGAAGGTTCAGTCCACCAGAGTGAAGGCATATTAAAAACAGGAGGAGAATATAAGGTTGGAAATGGCCAGACACAGTATCTGTCCAAGGACCTGGGCCCAGTTAGCCTCTTGTTCCTGCTTGTACATAATCCCCAAAGTTACTATAACCTTCCAAAACAGCACAACAAACCTATATAAGAATATGAACCTGAATGACCAGTTCAACTACAAACTATAGCACCCCACAGACATTTAATGGTTGTTATCCAGAAACCATTTCCTGGGAGCATTAGGAGATTTCTGTTTTGCTATATGACTTTCAACCAATCCAACAACTCTAATACCTATGATGAAAAAAATAAATCATTCTTAATAAAATCATAGTAATTGTTGTTATGTTTGTGGTTTTGGAGCCAAAGAGAGGGAAAAGGGGAAACATAGAAACCTTCCTGAACCCTTATTTCAAAATATCTCAATGACCTTACAGTCCCAGCTGTGTCTCTGAGAAGCATTATCAGGTGGAGTTACTGCCCAAAAAGCAGCTGGGTAGCCCAGTATCACACTTTTGCTTCACCGGTGAGGCATGTTATAACTTTTATCAATGGAGAGGCCTCTAGTGATACTGTTGACAGTAATAATTAATTAGTAAGGAAGAAGACATAAGATCTATGTTTTTGAAAACAAGAAAAAAATTTACCAGTTTTGAAGTACCAATAGAGAACTGTGGACATGGAATGGAGGGTGTTTCCTCCATGAGAACTTGTCCTAAGATCACCCAAACATCTGTTGTCAATTTTATCTTGAGACCTGGAATACTTTATGATGAGGACAGCTAACACCTGAGATCATAGGTAGAAAAATCTCTTGATTTAAACTGTTTTTCTCTTGTCAATCTGGTATTGAGAGTTTCAGTACCAGAAGTTGGTGGAGAGAGAAGATGTTACTTATGTATGTTATTCACATACTACCATAATAGGGAGAAAAAATTACAATGGGGAGCAGGAGAGGAACAAAAAGAGCCAGAGTGATGGAAGGGGAAAAGTCATAAGGAAAAAGCTACATTTCCTTTTTCTTCTCATTTGTAATAAAATCAGTTAGAGATTATGAAATTTTCAACCGGTTTCAGATAAAGCAAATATGGGATGGTGGAGAGGCAGAGGAAATTCTGAATTCGGTTTTCTGTTTTCTTCTGCCTCCTATTTTACCTTCACCTCCAGGATAGAAAGAACATACTTAGATTCAGACAATCCTTCTTTCAAATCCAGCGCTGGCAGTCACTGATCCATGGACAAAGTACATGCATCTTCTGATGATGGATTCTCTCTACTGTGAAATTCAGCACTGAGGATATGAAGGGTGATCTGAAAGTTTAGCCCAAAGAACCACTGGGAAGGGTCCTTTTCTATAAAGAATCCTCATCCAGGTATGCATGGTGCTGGGACTGTCAAAACTGTGTCCACCCTGCATCTTCTCCTCTGCAGCTCCACACCAGCCACCCAGTTAAACACTGACTTGTGCGAATCAACTTCATGGTGATGATAATCCCTGGGTTGCTCCCCACCCCCACCCCATCAAACACGTTGTTACCGACAGGGATGATATAAAGAAGATCTGGCACAAAGAGCGGCACTTTCCAACAAGCTGTGTGGGGTCCTGAGGAGCACCCCATGCTGCTCACCTAGGCCCCTTTGAACCCCAAGGACATCCTTGAAAAGATGATCGAGGAGACTTTCAACACCCCAGTCATGTACGTAGCCATCCAGAACATGTTGTCTCTGTAAGCCTCTGGTCCTACCAGTGGCATTGTGATGGACTCCAGTTGACAGGGTCACTCACACTGTGCCCATCTATGAGGACAAAGCACTGCCACATGCCATCCTGAATCTGGACTTTTACCACATGAAAATCCTGATTGAGCTTGTTGTCTACAGCTTCATGACCACAGCTGAGTGGGAGCTCGTGTGTAACACCTAAACTTTGTGCTAAATTGCCCTGGACTTCTAGCAAGAGATGACCACTGCTCTACCTTCTTTCTCCCTGGAGAAGAGCTATAACCCAGTTATCACCCTTGGGAATAAGAACTTCTGATGGCCCAAGCCCTCTTCTTGCCTTCCTTCTTGGGCATGTAATCCTGAAGTATCCACAAAATTGCCCTTAATTCTGTCATGAACTGTAACATCATCATCTGTGAGGACCTCTATGTCAACACTGCACTGTCTGGTGACACTACATGTACCCTGGCATCACAGACAGGATGTTGAAGGAGATCACTGCTCTGGCTCCCAGCGTGATGAAACTCAAGATTATCTCTCAGGCTGAGCGCAAGTACTTTGTGTGGAAAGCTGGCTCCATCCTGCCTTTCTGTCCATCTTCCAGCAGATGTGGATCAGCAAACAGGAGTACAACAAGTCCTGATGAGTCTGAACCTTCCATCATCCACCTCAAATGCTTCTAGGCTGAATGTTACTGAGTGAGCTGTTATACTCTTTCTTGACAAAACCAAACAATTCAGGAAATAAAACAAAAAATTCAGACAACATTGTCATGGCTTTGTTTTTAATTAAGAAAACCTTGTTTTTGTTTTTTGTTTTTTTTTTTTTAGTTTTGTTTTGAGGTTTTTGACTGAGGATTTTAAACATGAGTGTTGAAGGCAACAGCAGTCTGTTGGAGCAAGCAACCCCGAGTTCTATGATGTGGCTGGGAAATACGATTGTACATATCTTTTAAATAGCCATTCCAAGTATCCCTGGTTACGGGAAGTCCTCACCCTTCCAAAAGACACCCCCACTTTCCAAGGGAGGGTGACATGGCATTGTTTTTCTTTAAGCTATGTAACTGCAATTTTTTTTTAACTTCTACCCTAATACTTTTCTACTGTTTTTATTTTTGAATGAATAGTCATCTTGGCCCCTGCTTTTTGTCCTCCCAGCTTGAAATGTATGAAGGCTTTTGGTCTCCCTGGGAGTGGGTTCAGATGTCAGGCATCAAGGAATTGCTTGTACACTGACTTGAGAGCAGTTTAATGAAAGTGCACACCTAATAGAATACACATACAAAAATAATGTTACTTGGATCATAGGCACAAACACGCCTGCATCTGGCTTTTTATGTGGGTGTCGGGAGTTCACACTCAAATGCTCAGACTCATGTTTGAACATGAACAGCATTTCTCTCTGAGCCATTTCCCTGCTCCCTCTTGGTTCAAAGTTAGAATGCTTTACATAAAGGTACTGTAGGATTTTTCTTTTCTTTTTAGTTTCTGCAATAAATCAACAGCTAAAAATACCATCACAGAAAGTGAAAGTAATGACTGGAAAGGAAGTCAACATAGAGGCTCAACAACGAATTTAGAGCTCTGAAACCACAAACTACTAGACACACTAGTGACAAATTTAGTTTAAAATCTAGGACACATTTCCGTGCATTTAAAGACATGGTGTAAGAATGACCTTAATTCTTCCATCATAGGTCCACCTCAGTTCCTCTGCATCTGATCTCTGGACTAGCTTCCTAACCTAGACTCGCTAACTCCCCTAGCATAGATTGCTAAATCCTTCCTCAGGAGTTTCAGATCCCCATCTTCTGGCTCCTGACCTGCCTGACAGACCTGCCCATCCAGGACTCTGGTAAGTCAGATCTCAACCACCACGTCTCTGTTCCATTCCTCTGCAGGCTCAGCACTTCCAATCTACTCGATCCCTACCCTGTCCCCTGATATCCCTGGCCCCACAACCACTCAATCTCCTGGTTAACCAATCCCTGAAGTAGCTTCCTAACCCAGACCAGGTAAACTCCTAGCATAGATTGCTAAGTCCTTTGTCAGGTGATCCTAGGAAAGTAATAAAACTTTCCAAAAACGCATGCCCAACAAGGACAAAATAAATGAGCAAATATCTCGGAAAGTGAGAGGAGAACGAGAGAGAAAGGAAGGCAGACAGGACTGGAGACAGGAGAGAGGAAGATGGTGTACCTGGGAGGCACAAAAAAAGAGTAAAGAAATGGAAAGACAAGCAGTCAACAGCTGTTTATTAATTTTTTTCCCAAATTTCATACTACGTATTGATCAAGTATCTCTGCAATAAGATGAGTTCCTTGCGTATATGTCAAGGAGTGGTATAACTGGGTCAAATAGTAGCTCTGTTTGTAGTTTTTAAAGAGTTCTCCACACTGCTTTCCATGGGGGTTGAACAAGTTTGCAGTCCCACCAGCAGTGGATGAGCATTCCCCTCTCTTCACACGCTCTTGAATATTTGGTATCATTTCTTCTCTTGATCTTAGCCAGCCTGACTGGGGTAAGATGAAATCTTAACGTGGTTTTAATTTGCATTTCCCTAATTACTAATGATGTTGAACACCTTTTAAGATGCTTCTTAGCCATCTTTATGACTTCTTTTTCTCTGTATAGCCCCTTAGTCCATCTTTTAATTCAGTTACTTCTTTTCTTGATTCTTTGCTTTTTGAGCTCATTATATATTCTGGATATTAAGTTTCTGTCAGATGTGTTGCTAGTGAAGATTTTATCCCACTCTATGGGTTTTCTCTTCACTTCCTTGGTTTCTTTTCTTTTAATGTACAGCTTTTTAGTTTAATGAGGTCCCATTTTTAATTCTTGACCTTATTTCTTGAGCAATAGATGTCTGGTTTTGAAAATCCTTTCCTAAACTATATCTTGTAGGTTATTACCAATGATTTCTTCTAATAGTTTCAGAGTATCATGCTTCACATTGAAGTCTTTGATTCTTTTGGAGTTGACTTTTGTGTAAGGTGAAAGATATGGGTTTACTTTCATTCTTCTACAGTTGGAGATCCAGTTTTGCTAGCACCATTTGCTGAATATTCAGTCTTTCCTCCAGTGGATGTTCTTGGCCCCTTTGTTAAATATCAGGGGGTGAAATTTCATGTAGGGATATTTTGTTCCATCGATCTATGGGTCTATTTTATTGCCAATACCGTGTAGTTTTTATCACTATAGCTCTGTAATACTGTTTAAAACTTGGTATAGTAATCCTCTCAGCATTTTTCTTAGTGCTCATGGTTGCTTTGGCTCTCTGAGGTCTTTTGTGCTTCCATATGAATCAGGATTTTTTTTTCTGATTCTGTGAAGAATGTCATGGGGATGTTGATTAGCATTACATTGAATCTATAAAAGGCTTTCAGTAGGATGATTGTTTTCAACGTATTAATTCTTCTAATCCATGTGCATGGGAGGTCCTCCCATCTTCTGGTGACTTCCTCAATCTCTTTCTTTAAAGATTTAAAATTTTCTTTTCTTTTTTTTGTGGCTCACTGCATTTAATTGGGGTTACTTGCATGAGCATGGAATGGGGATTATTTACTTGAGTATACACAGCTTATTAATAGCTATACAACTGAGGAATACAGCTCTCCCTTTCCCAGGACAGAGCTCTTCATAGAGGGATGGAGCTTAATGAGCCCCTCCAGGATCCCTGATAGAAAATTGATGTGCCCAGACCTCTGCAGGTCTTGTATAGGTGGCCACTGTAGCTGTAAGTTCATGAAGACAGCACACATTTCATGTCCAGAGGATAGAGTTTCACAACACTCCTTCCCATCAACCAGCTCTTCCACTCTTTCTGCTTCCACTTCTGTAATTTCTGTAGTGTTTCATGATCTTTGAAGGGGGTGAGAGAGGTGTCCTCTTTAGGATGAGCACTCCACAGTCACTTCTTCTCAGCACTACCACCAATTATACATCTCTGCATTAACCAGCATCCCCTGCAAACAGAAGCTTCTCTGACCAAAGCTGAGAGCAGCACTAATCTTTGGGTATAAACACAAATATTTTTTTTAACTTTTACAAAAACTTTATTGAGAATTTCATACATGCATATAACATGTTTTGATTAGATCTATGTCCACTCCCTCTCCTCCAACATTCCTTCCTCTGAGGATGTAACCCTAAAATCTTTTATGGATTACATACAAGCTCCCAAATACTTTTGGTATTTTTGACCTTGGATCAGAGATTGTTGCTAACAGGCCCAAGGACATTTTGACTTTTGGCCAAGAAACTGGCTACTTTTCTTTGAGGTCTTTTTACCCTAACTGCCTATCCAATTCCTTCCTCCTATTCTTATCATGCCATCCTCTGAAGGGGTTACCCAAATTTCCAATAGGGAATAGGGATGCAGACCACTCTGGCTTCTTCCATGCTGAACAGGGATGCAGGGTGAGGCAATTGGAATACCCCTTCAGTGGGTCTGTCTAAAAGACTCCAAAATTACATAACTTTTTTCCCTAAGTGGAGAAGGAAGTCCTTGAATCATGAATGGGAAATGTGAATGAGAAAAAAAAGCCATGAGAATAGGAAGGGGGGCTTGTGGGGGGCAAGAAAGGCTTTGGTGGGAAAGGGAGGAGGATGAGTGAGGATAATGGGGAAATATGATCGAAGTGCATTTCTACCTATGTATGAAACTATGAAAGAAAAAATATTTATTTGTTTTTGGAGATAGAGAGAGATGGCTCAGCAATTAAGAGCACTGGCTACTCTTGCAGATGACCTGGGTTCAGTTCCTTGAACCCACATGGTGGGCTAACAACCATCTGTAACTCCAGTACCTATGAATTCAGTGCCCTCTTCTGGCCTTCATGGGCATTGCATATCATGGGTTCACTTACATACATGCAGGCAAAGCATATATATATCAATAAATAAAAAAACATATAAATGGTTGTTAGCTACTATGCACTTACTGGGAACTGAACCTGGGTCCTCTGGAAGAGCAGGATGCGCTCTTAACTTCTGAGACATCTTTCTAGTCCTGAAAAATACAATATTAAAAATGAAAAAAAAAAAAAGACCTTGAAAAAATAAATGAGGCAGGGCCCTCACCCATCACGCTTTTAATTCCAGCACTTGAGAGATAGAGGCAGGCAGATCCCTGAGACTAAGGCCAGCCTGATCTACATAGCAAATTCCAGGCCAGCTGTGACTACAGGGAAATACTGTCTCAAAAAAGAAAAAGACAAAAAACAAACAAACAAACAAACAAACAAAAAAAAAGAAAGACTTGATGGACAGGATAGGTGGCTTCATGGTTAAGCATATATACTGCCTTTTCAGAAGACATGAGTTCAGTCCTTGACACCCACATCAGGTGACTCATAGTGGCATGTAACTTCACCTCCAGGGGATTCGATGCCCAATTCTGGCATCCTCGGGCCTGCATGAACATGGCATACATATATTCTCATGGACACATACATATAAATATTAAAAAAAATAGGATCTGTAGAAAAGGAGGAGGAAGAAAAGAAGGAGGAGGAAGAAGACAAGGAAAAGCAGGAGGAAGAGAAGAAATTGACCTGGAGCCCTGCTACATTCTCTGATTCATACCTAATGCCAATGCTCCATGATAGGCAGCTTGTCTGGGCTGTGTGATGTCCTATGTTAGATTCTCTAGCATTGCTAAACAAACAAACGAATACCATAAAAAAAGATTTTTTTTAACTTTTACAAAAACTGTATTAAGAATTTCATACATGTATATAAGGTGTTTTGATTAAATCCATGCCCACTCCCTCCCCTCCAACATTCCTCCCACTGAAGTAACTCTAATATGTTTTAAGATTAGATACAAGCTCCCAAATATTTTGACATTGTGACTCCCAAATTGCATAATTCTTGTCTCAAAGGGGAAAAGAAAGTCCTTGAATCATGAATAGGAGATGTGAAGGAGAAGTAAAGGCAAGAGTAAGTAGCATTACAAGTTCTAGACAGGGAACTAGAAAAAAGTCAGAAAAAGGCAATTTTCAAGTATTCATATGAGAGTCCATTGGAGTTTCTTGACAGGGCCTTCTAAAAGCATCCCTCTATTCCGTTCTTCATCATTTTTCTTTTGTCTTCAAATGTTGGGCTAGTAGGCTGGGAAGAGTGGCTGGATACTCAGGTGAGGGTCCAGTGACCCTGCCTGTCACTCCTTTAATGAATGAGTGCAACTGTCAATAAGCCTAATTGTGATTATGATCAGGCTTAGTGGAAGTCGTGATAATGGTAGTTATTACACACAGAAGGGACTGCTGTATAGCATCATCTTATTAAAAGGACCTGGAAGTTAAAAGGATTTGGTGCTAGGATCCACATATGAGGGGGAATATACATCCTTTGTTTTTCTGAGTTTGTGTTACTTCACATAATAAAACAGTTTCTAGAGCCATACATTTATCTGCAAATTTCATTATTCCATATTTCTTTACTGTTGAACAGAACTCCATTCATTGTAGAGGTCTTTAATGTCTTTGGTCAGATTTATTCTGACATATTTTACTTTTTTTTCTTTTTTTGTTGTGTGAAAGGGAATGTTTCTATGTACTCTTTCTCTAATTGTTTGTTATTGGTGTATATGTAAAGGGTACAGACTTTCATAGATTAATTTTATAACCTGCCAATTAACTGAAAGTGCCAATCATTTCTAGGAGTTTCCATTGTAATTTTTGGCATCTCTTAGATAACATATCATCTGTGAAAAGGGATAATTTGATCTCTTCCAGTTATTACTTCTTTAATTTCCTTCTCTTGTCTTATTGTTCTTGAAAGAGTTTTAAGCACTCTGTTAAAGAGGAGTGGAGATAGTGGACAGCCTTATCTAGTTCCTGATTTTAATGGAATTCTTCTAGTTTTTGTCATTTAGAACGATGTTTTCTGTTGGTTTGTTGTATTTGGCTTCAATTATGTTGAGGTATGTTCCTTCCAGTCCAATTCCCTCTAGGACTTTGAACATAAATGCGTGTTGAATTTTGTCAAAGGCCTTCTCTGCATCTATTGAGGTAACCGTGGAGTTCTTGTCTATGAGCCAATTTATATGATACATGACGTTTATTTTCTTATGCATATTTAACCATCCCTGATTCTCTGGAATAAAGTCTACTTGATCATGGTAAATGATCCTTTTGATATGGGTCTGTTTGTGGTTTGGAAGTATTTTATTGAGAATTTCTGCATCTGTGCTCGTTAAGGAAATGGGTTTATAATTTTCTCTTTTGGTTGTATCTTTACCTGATTTTGGTGTTAGAATAATGGTGGCTCTACAGAAGGAATTTGGAAGTTCTCCCTCCATTTCTATCTTTCTGAATAAATTATGTAGTATTGGATATAGGTCTTCTTTAAATGTCTAGCAGAATTCTGCTGTAAATCCATTTGGTCCTGAGCATTTTTCAGTCCCGAGGTATTGTATTGCTGATTCAATTTCCTTATGTGTTATGGAAACACATAAGTTGTTTAAGGTGTTGATCTCTTTTTGGTTTAGTTCTGGTGGTTCCCACATTTTTAGATACTTGTCCATTTATTTTAGGTTTTTAAATTTAGTAGCCTGTAAGTTTTTTTAAGTATTCCCTTATAATGTTCTGGATCTTTTTTGTGTTTGCTGTGATGTTGACATGATGTCTGATTTTGATTTGGAGGTGCTCTTTCTTTCTTTTCTTAACTGGGCTAGGGGTCAATAATGTTTATCTTTAAAAAAAAAAAAACAGCTGTTGGATTCAATGGGAAAAAATGGGGAAACCATGGCAGAATTGTTAGAAAATGAAAAAGAAAAATAATGCCCAGTTAGTTTAAATAAAATCTGAGTGAACCATATTAGTCCAAAACCTACTGAGAAATTTTACATACTACTAGCTCAAGTAACATAATATATGTCTAGGCAAGGTTTATCTGAAAACATTTAGTTTTTACCCAAGCTTCTCTACATAGCACATGGTTATTAAAAGTACCAGACTGGTGGAACTAACCTTCTTGAATGTTTAACAGCCATAATTTGAGGCTTATATTAATCTGGTCAGAGGGACTTAAAGGACAGTTTTTACTCCTTGCCCTCCAAGCACACAGCCAACATCATTCTAAATGGAGGAAATAAGTTTTAGGGGACTACATAACATCTCTTAAAATGTCCTGTTACTGTGGTGAGTCATCTGTCCTCTTGATCAAGGAGGCCACAGAGACCAAACCAGATGGACTTCAACCACTGTACAGTCTACAAAGAGGAAACATATCCTCCATGCTACCAATTGAAGCCACCCACGGTCCAACAGGACCTTTGACTTATCTTCACATAGATGGAACTGATAAAAGAAAGGTGCCAGGGGCTCTTCCCAAGCCCATGTGACCCCTGAGGAATAGAGCCTCAAACGACCTTAAGAGTAAAAATAAATTGGTTAATCAGGACCAACTGAATGATCTTAAACACCCAAAAGAAAAACATAAAAAAAAAGATTAAAGTGATCAGTATAATTCTTTAAGAGTCCAAGTGTGTAGCTAAAGGCTACATAACAAGAAACAATGCCAGACAGGGGATACCTTCCTTTGAGTTATTGGCCAGTGTAGCCCAAGACTCTTAAATAGTAACCAGCATAGAAATGGGAAAATGAAGAACAGACCTCAATCTTATCTAAAGGAACGTTGGCAACTAATTGCTACTAGATGAGGAAGAGCTGATCTTCCTAAAACAAGGAACTCTATATAGGCTAACTTGACTCAGCAGGTGGACTTGCACTGGTTAAGGCTGCGGTCACTGATAGCACAGTGGACAGTAACAGGGATGACAGAGTATATGGGCTCTGGGAGGGGGCGGTTATGGGAGGGTGCCATTTGGGATGTGGGCATAAAGATAAGAGTATTTAGGATGTTCTGTATGAAATACAAACAAAAAAAAATCTATAAATAAAAAAAAAACCCAAAGCAGTGCTGGGGGTAATGTATATCAGTCACAAAATGTTCTGGTTCTTTTATTTGTAATAAAAGCAAACATGACAGAATCAACTTTTCACAGTATATTATGGCACATTAAATTACTTGGGCTTTAATTTAAAAGGAACAAACAGCCTGTTGGTCAAAAACACCTCCGATTAATTCTTACAGTTTTACAGACAGTAAGATTGAATTTAGCATCCTTGAGCTCCTCTGATATAACATCCTTTCATGGATAAATCTCAGCTGAATGCCCAGGATAATGTGAGTCTTCTACTAAAGCTTTATGTGTCTCTGCAAGGCTGAATTCAGCTTTGCTGTTCTAACGTATAGCATCCACTTTTTGATGCCAAATGAGTGACTGTTGTTATCAAATAAGCAAAACAAGAACACAGCAAATATGGAAAAGTTTTTCTACATCTTTCAGGGATAAATGCCATAATATTATCCTTTGTTAAGTTGGGTGTAGTATTGTGCACATGAAATTCCAGTACATGGAATGTTGACACAATGGGTTTACCATGAGTTCAGTGCCATGCTGGACTATATGACAAGTTTCAGACCAGGTATGCAA
>NW_008352508.1:63787-65415 GCF_000622305.1 Nannospalax galili
ATGGAATAATCCCTTAAGAAAGTTTCAATTAATTTGCTATGTACACATATATAAATATCTACATATGTGTTTATCTAAATTTAGAAACAAGAACAATATACAAAGAAAAAACCAAATTTTATAAAAAGCAGAAAACCAAATTTTCACAGTCTCTATTAAGATTATAAACTTTTCCGAGTTTCCTCTTGCCTTCAATGAAGCTACTGAATCTGTCATAGAGACTTTTACTCATCTCTAAGTTCTTTTTGCTTGAGTACTCTCATGGTCTTAAATTCATTAGATCAAAAACATAAATATATCAAAGATTTCTAAAAATTATTTCTTATTGTTACCCTGTTATCAGGGATACCAGAGGTTCTGATTTAGTTCCAATTTCTGATGTGAGTGGTAGGAAGATGTAGGATAGATAAATAGACACATCACCTTTTGAATTTTCTGTTTACACACTTTTAAAGAAATCCTCTAGACCAGTGATTGCATGGGATACAACTGTGCAAATGGCACAGCAATTTATTAAGTTTCCTAACTAGTAAACAGAAAAAGAAAATCTCAACAAGAGAAAGGAATGTTCTCTCATTTTGGAATGCTAAGACTAATGACTCCCTACTTAACCTAAGCAACTGAAGGCAGAGACCCTGTTCAAAAAGAGAAGAGGAGCTGTGTACCTATCAGGGTGTTCTAAGGAACCTTCCTTCAAAATTAAATTGAACAAACTCAACAGAAGTTAGGATATCTAAATACTGGGCATCTACTTGCAAATTCCCTATGTTACTTATATTCATGTTGTTTAAGGATAGATGACGAGGAATTCAAGAAATCTTTCATGCAAGATTAAAAAGGAACTTCTTAAGGAAGCACTGGAGATATTTCCATGCTTCTTTATGGTCTCTGTATGTCTTATTTACATATGGAAATATAATAATTGTTTGCTAGAGGATTAAGTAAAGTGTCCTTTGTGTTTTGTTTGTTTTGCTTCATTTTGTTTTTAGACAGGACCTCCCTATTCCCAGCCCACCTGAATATCACTATGTGAACCAGGCTGGCCTGTAGCTTGCACAGGTCTGCTTGACTCTGCCTCCTAAGGATTCTGATTAAAGGTGTGCATCACCACACCTGGCATTAAAGTCATTGAAAATATCACTTTGGCGAAACTTATATGTGGATTTTGATCTTAAGAAGCTGTCACACATTGACTGTGAAAATATTCTTTGGAATTTCCACAAAATTATATGACCTAGAGCTCATATTTCAATAGAATGTTGTTTGTGCTTTGAATAGCAATTATCTAATGAATAGCTGCCTTCACAAACTCAAAGTGTAGGATCCTCTTAAAAGCAGCTCCCTGAGAGGTTATCCAATTTCAAGTGATCAGCCTTAAACAAATGTATATACTAGCACATCACTAAATTAACTCCCTAATTTTGATAGAAGACTTAGATAGATAGATGATGATGATGATAGATAGGTAGATAGATAGATAGATAGATAGATAGGAGATAGATTATGTATAACAAGAAAAAATGTATTTATATAGGTATTTATAGTTGTGGGTATGTAGATCCTCTTTCTCATCTTTTTGAACATGGTCTCTGTCTTCAATTTCTTATGTTAAGTAGTGAGTCATTAGT
>NW_008352508.1:65762-67853 GCF_000622305.1 Nannospalax galili
GTGGGTTTTTTGCTGCTTATGCTGGTTAAATGAAAATTGCTACAAAATCAGTAACTATATTTTCTTCTGTTTTATGCAGGAAGGTTTATTTTTCCTTCCTCTGTGGATGGAATCAATGCTTGGCATTTGTGGAAATGACCCCAAACATAACACCATTCCAGATCAGACACTGGAATGCAGGGCTCCCCTTGTTTTCTAAAGTCAGAATCATTTAATTCTACTTCAACGAACAAGCAACTCTCCACCAAGCTTCTGCCAGGAAAAAAAAAAAAGATAGAAGGCTTAGCATTTTCTGATATACACTGCAAATAGTCATCCTTAGTAAAGCTTTATCACTGGAGACATATTTTGCCTATAGCATGGTAGAATTCCTCATGGCACTTAGTTCAAATTAAAGCTCTTTTCACACAAATGGTTAAGACTCTTGATCAAAATATTCACAGCCCCCATGTGTTTGGGGGAACTAAGAACACTGCTTCCTTGCAAACGTCTATAAATATAAGTAAGGACGACTGCATTTATAAGCAAGCACACAGCTACTTAACCTACACCCCCTTATTTGCATGTTTCTTCCTCAGAAACCAGAAACCGCTCCTAGCTGCTTTTAAGAGGCTGTGTTATGTGATGAGAATACATAGCCTGAAAGAGAAATCAGAAAACAGGATGGGCTTTATGACACAATTTTTCATTTCTTTGCTACTTGGTGTCACAGGTAAAAGAGAAAAAACTCAAATTTCAAAACTCAGGATCATTTTCCCCATTAAAAATTTAAGTCTAAGTTATTTCTTTGTTTCTTCTCTATATTGTGTAGCATGAAAATATTTTTGTGTCTCTGCTTCTACTAACCTCTTTCTTTTCATCTCCCTATTATGATCTTAGTGTCCAGTGGAGAAATTGTGCTCACCCAGTCTCCAGCATCATTGGCTGCATCTCAAGGAGAGAGAGTCATCATCACCTGCAGTGCCAGCTCAAGTGTAATCACTAGTAGATTGCACTGGTACCAACAAAAGGCAGGATTCTCTCCCAAGCTCCTGATTTATGGCACATTGACACTGGCTTCTGGAGTCCCAACCCGCTTTAGTGGCAGTGGGTCTGGAACCTCTTACTCTCTGACAATCAGCAGCATAGAGGCTGAAGATGCTGCAACATATTTCTGTCAACAGGGGAATAGTTTTCCAACCACAGTGCTACAGACTGGAACAAAAACTACTGTCTGCTCCATAAGGCATAGCTGCTTCTCCCTTAGCTAGTGCAGCATGTTCAATTGTTTGTTTGACATGTAAAAGAAACTCCCATATTTCTGAAGTGATATACTGTATATTTTTAAATCCTATGGAGTCCCAAATACACTTATGTGTGGGTCCTTTCACTGGTGAGTTGTCAACTTATCCAAAATCACACCCTTGAAGAAAACTGAGACTTACTTTCCTAGGAGCTGTCAGTTACCAATGGTTCCTCAGCGGGGGTTGAGTCTTCAGGCCTACTCCCCGTCTCCATGGTGTGATTTTGTCTGGCTTACATTTGCCCAGGAATTGTTCATTTCATTCCATTATCTACGAAGTCATATGTTAAGCAGTATTATTGTGTGCTGAGAACACTGTTTACTCAGTCATCTACCATCTCTGGTTCCTACAATACTTCTCCTCCCACTTTCCCCATATCACCTGAACTTTGGGGGCATGGATGTGATAGAGATGTGACATTTTGGATTGAGGACTCCACAATTTCTTATCCTCTGAATGTTGACAAGCTGGGGATTTTTGCACAAAGAAGCCTTTCTGTTGAGAAAGGAGAGATCCACTAGTCTATGGGTTTAAGAATAAATCACTAGGAGTCAGTCTCCTATTATGTATATTTATCAGAATATCAGAAAGTTTTACTCTATTGTCTGTGAACTGTCTAGCAACAGGATTTTGGCCCCAACAACACAGTCAGGTATGGGCTCCATCTTGTATAAATCCAATCAGATAGAAATTGGTTACTCACATAACACCTGTGCCACTTGTGTACCAGTGGGCATATCTGGCCAGACCACTCATTATTGTAGCCCATAGAGTTCATAATTCAGTCAGGGTGTTGATTATTTTCTTT
>NW_008352508.1:69361-70773 GCF_000622305.1 Nannospalax galili
AAATAAATAAATAAATAAGTATTGTATTTTCACTAGCCATTCATTAGTTGATGTATATCTAGTCCTTTTCAGTTCCTGGATATTGTGAATTCAGTAGCAATGAACATGAATTAGGCGCTATATGTGTCATAAGATGTAGCCATTTGGGTATTTTCCCAAGAGTGGTATGGTTGAAGTATTGTATTTTCACTAGCCATTCATTAGTTGATGTATATCTAGTCCTTTTCAGTTCCTGGATATTGTGAATTCAGTAGCAATGAACATGAATTAGGAGCTATATGTGTCATAAGATGTAGCCATTTGGGTATTTTCCCAAGAGTGGTATGGTTGAAGAGTGTGCTACATCAATTTCAGCCTTTCTGAGAAATGGCCATACTGGTTTCCAGAGTGGCTGTACCAGTTTCACTCTGGCTAGCAATGAATACATGTTCCCTTTTTCCCACGTATCACCAGAATTTGTCATTATTTCTTTTGTGTATCTTACTTAGCATCCCTGGGGTAAATGAAATCTCAAAGTAGTTTTAATTTTCATTTTCTTAATGGCTTAATATTTTGAACATTCAAAAATATTTCTCATCCATTTGTAATTCATCTTTTGAGAAATCTATGTTTACTTTCTTGACCTCATTTTTCTTTAAAAGGTTTATTGAGCCAGACATACTGGCATGCCTTTAAACCTAGCACTCAGGAAGCAGATGTAGGTGGATCTCTGTGAGACTGAACAGACCTGGTATTAATGGTGAGTTCCAGGCCAGCTACACACATGGATACTTGTATATATAATGTATGTGTAATTTTTCAGTAAACTTTTGAAATAATACATTTCCCTTTGTTTTTTCATACCAGCTAAGCATTATTTCTCTCTGCTGTCTCTCTCTTTGCTGTCTCTCTCTTCTCTCTCTCTCTCACTCTCTCTCTCTCTCTCAGATATAATTATAAAATTAAAACTTTAAAGTTTAAGGATGAGATCATAGTGACAAAAATACTGCCTCTCCTCTGCATAGATGGCTCACTAAGCAAAGTGGTAGGTGGGCCACGGGTAGCTCCTGCCTGGCCAGGCTTCCAGGCAACTCTGGGCTCACACAACAGATACAGTGGGGAAGGTTGAAGCAGGGAGAAAAAAGGAAAGGAAAAATTAGTTACCTCTTTTCTGATTTCTGCTGACACTTACAGCTCTGTGCAGACAGGAACCCTCCAAGACAGATGCTGAAGGATCAAGTGGGGAGGAAAGGCTGAAAAATCCCAGTCATCTAGGCAGAGTAACTTAGCAGGTAGTTATGTTTTCACCTCAAAGTGACTACATACAAGAATAACATTTATCTCACGGAGGCTACCTCATTTGGAGGCTTATATGAGGCTTACATGACTTCTTGTCTGTGTTTTTTAGTGCTCTGCCTAAGTACAGAAAGAGC
>NW_008352508.1:70924-72428 GCF_000622305.1 Nannospalax galili
CCTTCATCCCTTTTATCCAATAGGTCCTTGTATAACTCTCCCTCTTCGCCTCCTATTTAGATACCTCCATCTTACACATTTCCACCTCAATTACACTTGTTTCCTACTATTCCTCTCGCCCAGACTCCTTCTTTCCCTTTCTTCCCTGGTTCCTTCACAGATCTCAAAGAAAACTCTAAGGATGTCACATTCATAGAGAAATATTTCTTACTATATGCAAAATATAGATGTTTGTATTTGAAGACATGTACACCAGTTACCTAACTCATCACAAATAATTCTTTTGCTACAGACAGAGATTTTTACAGAGTTCCACAACTCATGGAAGTGTCTGTGAAATGCCCATTCCTAATCTAATGTAACATCTAGACCTAAGACTCATAGAACATAGTGGAATGAGGGAAAAGAGAATAATAATGCATCTCTCAACTCTCATCAACTAAGTTCCCTCATGCCATAGAGGGCAATGAATAGAAAAGGTCACAAGTGGCCAATACATAGAGAATAAATGTCTGCAGAGTGTGGGTACTTGGACAGGACTCCTATATATTCTACTCTAATGGATTGTACTTAGCATCTTCCTCTCCTAGAGGTTCTCCACCTCCTAGAGTTGCTGTTATTGGATTCCCAAAGAAGACAGAGACTTATTGGATTAAGCCTTAGTTATATAATCCACACAGAATCTCTGTCTCAGCTATTGTGTTTTCTGTTTCTCTTCACCTTAGAAGGAAATGCGGAATTGAGTATTTCATAGGATTAGGAATTAGGGAAAACATTCCAACTGTCTTTCTCATGAAGTTGTAGGAGAGTTCCCAGAATCTATTGCCCTAGTACCTATGTGCTGCAGAGATTCTGTTTCCCAGGAATTCTGATATGTTACCCCAATTTCTTCTTTGAGGATTGTAGCATACCCTCATTCAAGATGGGTAGAAGCCTTGGCGAGTACAAATTTTCTAACGTGGTGTAGAAAGTTTCCTGTGGAGCACATGATCAGTGGTCCAGTCAAGTATGAATATTCAATGTGAGTGTAATCTGCATTCTGACACAGACACCAGCCTTCTTGTCTTCAGCTCCAAAAGAACATTTCCATTTCCTCTTCATCTGTTGTCACTGTACATGAGAAAGTGGGTGTATATGAAAAAAAATGGGATATTTCACTGATTCTCCTGCATTTTATAAGACTGAGTTCTTAACATGCCAGCAAGGTTCCATAGTAGGGAAATAGAAAAATCTCTGGGGTCAGTATTCAGAAATGGAAGCCCGAGGCATGCACGGTCTCATTAAGGCATGGTTTCATCTGTCCCGGCCATTTTGATTGAGCTATTGTCCAAACTTCCTGCTGTCTGACTGAAGACCTAAATTCAAGGGAATTGCTTCCCACTAATATGCCAAGTTTTTTTTAGAAAGTATGTAGACAGAAATTACTCTATTTTTTAAAATAGTTTGAAATTTTGTGAATTCCATACAATATATTTTGAGTTGCGTATGTGGCTCATATTAAATT
>NW_008352508.1:72567-74627 GCF_000622305.1 Nannospalax galili
GGAACCTGGTTAACGTATCTAACATCACCTCTTTAAAGAAAACCACCTCTCCCTCTCCCAGCAGTCATTGGTTTCCAGTAGTTCCTCAGCTGAGGAAACTCCTCAGTTGGATCTTCCTAAACACTTCTGCACTTCTGTGCTGGATTTTTTTCTGGCAGACCTTACGTGGATCTTATGCATGCTGTCACCATTCCTGTAAGTTCATGTGAGTCACTCCCTAGCTGTCTGGGAAATAGTTTCCTTGGGGTCATCTACCACCCCTGGTTCATACAACCTTTCAACTCCCTCTTCTATAATGGTTCCTGAACCCTTGGTGGGAGACATTTGATACAGAGATATGCACTCTATTGGCTCTTAGTCACTGCACTTTGGTCAGTTGTGGCTTTCTAGGTTAGTCACCATCTGTTGCATGAGGAAGCATCACTGGTGAGATTGAGGAGATGCGTTAATATTCTTTCTGCCCTGTGTTCCACTATATTCCCTGGGCCTTAAGTATAGAAGTTGCATTGTACTTGTGTGCTTCTTAGGACTGGGAACCTCACAGACATTGATTGTCTGTATTTGACCTGTTGTGGAACTTTGTAATAGTTTTCATCTGTTACAAAAAGAAACTTCTTTGATGAGTGGTGATAGGTATACTTTTCTGTAACTATAAGGATACATAAGTAGTTCATAAGTCAATTGAAAATGTATGAATGCATATGCACAGGTGGAATGTATAAAACAAAAATCACAGTGCTAGGCAGAGTTGTTGGTCAGGGTAGTCCAAGAGACTCCCAAAATAACAGATGCTATTGCTACAGCCCTTGATTACCTCCCACAACTTGAAGGCAAGGCCCTGCTGCTGAGGACAGGGCCATACTTCAAATACTGAATTTGGAACAGGTGAGGTGGACCTGATCAGGATGCCTCATCCCTGAAGACTAGCTTTAATAGTATCTCAGGGTAAAATACAGGCTGTCAAATGTGAAAATAAATTAATGGTCCTAATCAACTGTAAAGCCTAACAATCACAACAATGAATGGCCCAACAAAATATGTCTGTTGATGGAGTAGTGGCACTGTTCTCTTGGAGGAAATCAACAGCTGTCTGATTGGGATTCAGGCCTGCTCAATGAGTTCCGGGTGGGAACTCATCTATCAGGGTAAAATACAGGCTGTCAAATGTGAAAATAAATTAATGGTCCTAATCAACTGTAAAGCCTAACAATCACAACAATGAATGGCCCAACAAAATATGTCTGTTGATGGAGTAGTGGCACTGTTCTCTTGGAGGAAATCAACAGCTGTCTGATTGGGATTCAGGCCTGCTCAATGAGTTCCGGGTGGGAACTCATCTATGATACAGTAAATATAGCCAAAAAACATATAGATGAAGTAGTCATACATCCTAGAAGAAAACCTACTTTTGACGTATCCATAGATCAACATAACTTCCTACTGTATTCTAGAAAGTATTCTCTTGTGTTCACAGAGGAAACAATCATTGTTGGTACATTCATTTTCTCATCACTCCAATTCTTCAGACACATACAAATGGTTTCTCTGCTTCTTGTGAAACTGGAGAACTTATCCTGAGCCCTAACTGTACACATTACAGATCACAGTACTTAAATGAACTCTGCCCCACCCTCCCAGGATAGTCTGAGTTTGTGACTGTTAGAAAAGGTGAATACACAGCACATGCTTAGGCAACTTTCACTGCTTGTCTTCTCTCCTATCTCAATTTCTTCTTTCCCTCTCAGGTATCGTGCATATTATAAAAATGGTGCTTACACAAGAATCTTTGTTGCTGTAGGATACAACTTTTAAGAATGGACAAATCCTTATTTAAGGAGGAGTTGTCTAATATGAATTTTTGCTGCTGATATTCTTTAGATGTGGATAAATATTAACAAACTTGATTAAACATAAAGGTTACCTTCATCAATCTCTCTTATGGTGGTAAGAAGTTAATTCTTTTTTTCTTTTTTTTAATTATTTACTTAATAACCACATATTAGAAGAAAGATTTCATTTACAACAGCACTGACATATTCAATAACAATTTCCAGAGCTAA
>NW_008352508.1:75433-76651 GCF_000622305.1 Nannospalax galili
TTTGTCACCTCTACTGATTAGCATGATGTAAATGTCCATGCTTCCTCCTCAAATATAATACGTTTAAAAAAATGTTGATTTTTTTTTTGTGTTTATATATCACTTAGAACATCCAAAACTATCTCACTCGACTATACACCCACTTCCCAGATAGCACCCTCCCATAGCCTCCGTCTCCCCAATAGAGCCCTTATATTCTAATATCCCTGCTACTGTCTGCTTGTTGTCGGCACCCCAGCCAATCCCCACCTCTTGCCCTTCTGGTGAATCTAGTCAGCCTATCTAGAGGTCTTTGTTTTAGGAGGGGCAGCTATTCCTCTTCTAGCAGCAATCAGTTGTCAATACTCCTTTAGATAAGGTTAGGGTCTGCTGTTCATTTTCCCAGTTCTATGCTGGGTTACTATTTGGGAGTCCCTTTGTTCTCCCTGGCCAACAACTCAAAAGAAGGTATCTCCTATCTGGCATTGTTGCTTGTTATATAGCCTTTAGCTACACATATGGACTCTTAAGAAATTATATTGGCCACTTTAATCTTTGCTTATACTTTCCTTTTGGGTGTTTAAGGCCATACAGTTGTTCCAGATAAACCAATTAATTTTTACTCATAAGCTCGCTTGAGTATCTGTTCCTCAGGGATCACAAGGGCTCCTTTGTTTTACCAGTTCTACCTATTTGAAAATAAATCAAAGTTCCTGCTCAACCATGGTTGGCTTCACATGGAAACATGGAGGAAATGGTTCCACTGTGTTGACCCTCCTTTTTGTAGACTGGACATTGATTCATGCCCATCTGGTGGGGCCTCCTCAGCCTCCTTGATCAAGAGGACAGGTGACCCACCACCACTGTAGGACCTTTAGAGAGATCCTCATAGTCCCCTTGAACTATTCGACCTAGGAGGGCAAGGAGCAAAAAGTGTCCAGTCCAACGCTCAAATGTCTGAGGCAAAAATGTTTTCCGGAGGGAACAAGACCTTAGGAGAAAGCCTGAGAGCATCTGATCCTCATCTGACTTGGGCCTCTGTGGGAACTCCTGAAGACAAAACAATCTGGCTACTCCAATATAAAATCAAAAGAGGGAACCAGGAGCTTAGAAGAACCAGCTTTTCATGCCCAAAAAGTAGACCACAAAGACACATAAAGTTCACAAAAAGAAGCAGACCTAAACTTGAAGGCTTGAGTCTCACACAAGAATCAGAAACTACAAAAGAAATCCACATGT